>NW_007249233.1:543955-557418 GCF_000164805.1 Carlito syrichta
AACCCGCGGGCTCAGGCAATCCACTCACCTCAGCCTCCCAAAGGCGCGGGATTACAGGCTGAGCCACCGAGCCCGGCTTAAAAAGTCCTTATTTATATAGCATTTTGTTGTTTCCATGGTGTGAATATTCCCACAATGGGTGATTTCATACCATCATCAGTTCTACGGTTGGCTTACTCATTTTCTGACAGTCATCTTTCATGAGTTAACATAAGTTAGCTTTGACACATCATTAGATTTATAGAACACATCAATTTCATTTATTTATTTATTTATTTATTTTTGAGTTGGAGTCTCACTCTGTCACCACTCCTGGCCACTGCAGCCTCGACCTGCTGAGCTCTGGAGATCCTTCTGACTCAGCCTTCCAAGTAGCTGGAACCACAGGTGTGCACTACTACGCCCAGCAGAACACATCAATTTTAAAGGACAATAAAATTACAAAGGGAAATGGAAAGGTGGTAAGTTAATTATTTCCATTATTGAAAAGATCTTATATTGTTTCTGAAACAATATATTATTATTTGACAGTTGACTGTGATAAAGGTGCATGTCATACTCTCTAGAGCAGCCACTAAAATAGTAACACAGAAGAACAGCTAAAAGGTTAATATAGGAAATAAAATGAAATACCAAAAATGATAATCAGCTGATACAAAAGAAGGAGAAAGAGAGGAGCAAAGAACACATAAGATAAATAGAAAATAAAAGCAAAATGAGACACAGATAAATAGTAACAATACATGTAAATAGAGTTAATACTCTGTCAGGGTGAAATGAGTCAGGTGGGCTGGTGCCGCAGGAATTCAGCAAAGAATTGCAACAGTAAAGCCAATAAGTTGATCCCGCTAAAGAAAGAGGGGAACTGACACCAAGAGGCAGTGCAGCAAGGGAGGCTGAGGAAGGAGGGTTTTTAAAGTTGTAATCAAGGAGACAGGCTAGACAAAACTCTCCAGCAGCTGCATTCCTGAGTATTGAGAACACCGGTCTTGTGTCCTTGTTGCCAGGGTGACCAGTCCTGTGACTCCAGGGCCTTTGGTCTCTGGTGGGCTGGTGGGCAGTCGTGAAAGGCTGATTCCAATGAGGTCAGCTTGGTCCTGAATGGCTGGTAAACAAAGGCTTAGAACAGACATACTTGGGAGATGCAAAACAATTATTAATAACTACCTCCAGAAAGCTGAAACTGTTCTTGGCTAATGGTTAGGAAGTGGGGAATGGGACAGACAGCTAGCAAAGTATGACAAACCTTAAACAATGTTAAAATGGTTGTTCTTTAGCTAAGTCATTCTGTTTTGACTTCACTCTTTCATTCCCCCTCTCTTGCTGTTTTAAAATATTCTTACTTACCACTAGGGAACAGGGACAAGGGTCAATTTTCTGTAACTGCTTCCTGCTGGGTAAGGATATAGAGGTGCCTTACCTGCCTTCCTACCTAGAACAAGAGGATTGGAATTCAAGATAGAAGTTCATGGAGGAAATTTAATTATTTTTGAATAAATGCATTAGCAAAAGACTATCTCAGGTCCCCACCAATGTTCAGGAAGGACTAGAAAGTAAGCATAATATTTATAGACACTTACTGAGTCTGGCCCTGGTGTCGTTTTACAAGTCTATCTTTTTATAGAAGTATTTGAGATTACCTAGTGGCTCTGAGGTGTACAGCTTTGGTGTGGGCAGTTCCAGAGCAGGAGTTTCTCGAAGTGGCAGAGGCGCTGTCTCGAGTCTGGGTAAATGGATCTTGGAGGGGAATCCCAAGAGCTTGGTTGCTGTGGGGATGGTTAAGATTACTTGAAAGAGTCCCTTCCATGGTGGCTGAAGGGACTTAGTGTGACCTGGTAAGTCTTTATTTATTTATTTATTTATTTTTTGAGATGGAGTCTTACTCTGTCACCCAAACTGGAGTGCAATGGCCGCTCCCGGCCACCGCAGCCTCGACCTGCTGGGCTCCGGTGATCCTTCCGCCTCAGCCTTCTGAGTAGCTGTAACTACAGGCGCACACTACTATACCCGGCTAATTTTTGATTTATTGTAGAGATGAGGTCTCGCTGCCCAGGCAGGTCTCGAACCCGCGGGCTCAGGCAATCCACTCACCTCAGCCTCCCAAAGGCGCGGGATTACAGGCTGAGCCACCGAGCCCGGCTGACCTGGTAAATCTTTAAGACATACACAGTTTCCTAGTGGTAACTGAGATTCTGGAGATGGGTCCTCACAGGGAGGAGGGAGATGCTAGTTAGTATAATCTCTTAAAGGCTCCCAGGCCAGTTCTAAGACTGAGAGATAATTTCCCAGAGAAGGGAGCTCTGTAGGTACCTTGGGCTAGAGTAGGAGAGGCTGCCCATGCATGAGTTTAAAGGGACTAAGGAGAAAAGGAGCTTTGGGGGTAGCTTGACGTCTCAGGAGGGCCATAGGCAGAAGCTGTGGCCATCACTGTTTAAATTCCATAGATAATTTAGTTGAATGTTGTTTCAGAGTGGAATGAACCTTTTCCATTTATCCTGAAGACTGGAAATGATAAGCTAAATGGAGATTAAAATCAATGCTGAGGGATTCTGAAACCTGCTGTGTTATCTAGAAAGTAAATCCAGTACTGTTATCACTCTGAAAGGAGGCAGGAAGACCAAAGAGAGGATTATATCATTTATGAGAGCCTGTCTAACTTCCAAGGCTTTTTCAGAGGTGGTGGAAAAGACCTTCAATCACCCTGAAAAGATATCAAAAAAAGTGAACAGACAGTTATATTTCTTGTACCTGGGCATATGAGTAAAGTCAAGTTGCCGGTCCTGTCCCGGCAAATGTCCCCTTAACTGATGAGTGGGGAGAGAAAGCAGAGACCTTAAATGCCCCTGGGAACTGAATGTCCAATGGGGCAGACTTGAGTCATAGACTTTATCTTAGAGTCTAGATTGGAACCTATGATGTGAGCGCTTCAGGGCTTAAATAAGGGGTTGCCATCTGATAAGGCGTGAGCTGGTGAGAAATCTGTAAGCATTCTTGTTTAAAATATTTATATCCTGGTGTGGAGAGTACACATCCATGTCCTGGCCATCAGTAAGTTTGCTGGCCTCTTGTGTTAGCATGGCTGTGGCGGCTAGTGCTCTGAGGCAGGGTGGCCATCTTTTCGCTGTATTGCCCAGCTATTTGGAAAGGAAGGCGACTGCTTTAAAAAGGTCTGACCCATATCTTTGTCCTTACAGCCCGAGTGCTATTCCTCCTCTCTCTGTTGTGTGGAGGAGAATATTCTTTTGAAAGTTAGGCAGGGCCGGGGCTAATAGCGGTGCCTGTGCAAGGCTCTGCTTAGGGTAGAAGCATCCCAGACCTGAGAGAGAACCTGCTCCTAAGGGCACTGAAGGCTGTTTGCATTGGAGAATGATAGTTGAGAGGCTCATGTTCTGGACCCTGAGTGGTGGCATTGTACAGGGGTTTAGCTATGAGGCCATCGTTAGGAATTCAAATTTTGAAATGACCTGTGAGTCCCCAAAATGCATGGAGCTCTTGTTTAGACTAAGAAAACGGAGAGAGGCAATGCGTCGTTTTCTCTGGGTCGTCATGGCTGTGTCCTGGGCCTAACTGAATCCTAAATAGGTCATTTGTCCATTAAGTTGAGCCTTAGAGAGAGCGACCTAGTATCTTTTGTTGCAAAGAAAAGTAAGAAGCATAGCACTCTCTCGCTGTGAGGATTCAAGAGACGGGCTGCACATTGACAAGTCATTGACAAGTAATGAGACTGTCTGTGAAAAAAGCTGCACATTGACAAGTCATTGACAAGTAATGAGACTGTCCGTAAAAAAAGCTGAGAAAGGTCGGAGGCTAATGCCTGACCAAAAAGGTGGGGGCTATCTCAAAAGCCCTGGGGAAGAACAGTGATGCCCTTGCGAGACTCTGCCTTGGGCAGAAGCATCCCAGACCTGAGGATGAACCTGCTCATTAATGTAATATCTCTTCCAAGTGAAGGAGTCAGGCAAGCAGGGATGACCAGAAATGAGTGGTGGGACACTTGATTTCCCACTAGGCATGGAAGAGGTGGTGTGGTCAGGGGTTTGGAAAGAATGCCGGTCACCCTCACTCTAGAGACAGGGAAAGGGAAGAGGGACCTGGAAATTTAATTTAAAATGAACAAAACAAGCCTACCGGCTACAGAGACCTCCACCCCAGATCCAGTTGGTTGTCCAAGACAGAGCACGAAGTCGCAGAGCGCGTAGCAAGTGCCTGAGTGTGGGCAGACGGTGCCACCATGCATTGATTAGGCGGTACTGCAAGAGGCTGGGAAGGGAGCTGTCCTCTGGCTATGCAGACGCCGCAGTCACTTCTTCAGTGCCCAGCTTGGCTGTATTTGGGGCACAGGATTGGTGGAGGTGGCTGGGTACAATCTCTTGCCCAATGTCCTGTTTGATGTCAACAGGGCCTCGTTGACAGGCGCCTAGCTTGATTATGTCCTGAGCTCCTAGAGTTTAAGTCTCTGTTTCTTCTGTCCTCAGCTTCAGTAAAGGTCAGAGCCAGAAGCTGGAAGGTGTGTCTCTTTTGTTTCCTGTCCACTCTTCCTTCCTCCTTCTGACTGTTACAGACTTTGAAGGTCAGCCGGGCTCAGTGGCTCAGCCTGTAATCCCGCGTGTTGGAAGGCTGAGGTGAGTGGATTGCCTGAGCCCGCGGGTTCGAGACCCGCCTGGGCAGCGAGACCTCATCTCTACAATAAATCAAAAAACTAGCTGGGTGTGGTAGTGTGCACCTGTAGTTCCAGCTATTTGGAAGGCTGAGGCAGAAGGATCGCCGGAGCCCAGCAGGTTGAGGCTGCAGTGATCACAAGTGGCCACTGCACTCCAGTCTGGGCGACAGAGTGAGACTCCAACTCAAAAAAACCCAAAAAAACAAAAAACTTTTAAGGTCAGCTCTAAGAGTTCTGATTGGGGGATTTGTGGACATTTTTCTAGCTTTTGAAGTTTTTGCTTAATGTCCGGAGCTGACTGGGAAATGAAATGCATAGCCAGAATGGACTGGTCTTCCAGGCAGTCAGGATCTGAGTTAGTATAGCACTGCAACGTCTTTGAAATGCGTGCCAGGAAAAGCACAGCATTTTTTATTAGGCTCCTGAACAATGTATCAGCAGAGAGGGAACCTAGTTTGGACTTAGTTTGAGAGAGATCCACTATGGAAAAGGGAAAATGGACTTTAACAAGTCCCTCCACCCTGCAACCTCCCTGAGAGAGAATTGATGGACTGCAGTGGAGGGAGGCTTGCCAGAATGAGTAAGAGCAGGTGAAGGCTCAGGAGGTAGCAGAGGAGGTGAGGGAGAGATTGTTCCTAAGAACCAATTGGTCCCTGAGAGACCAAAAGAGAGAGCGCATGTGGAGGGTCACAGGCTCCCGGCAAAAACCACCCATGCCCTCAGTTGGCGTCCCGGGAAGAGGATCGGTGGAATGAGCCTGAGTATGTGAGTGAGAAAGGGCAGGCCCTTAGCACAACCCACCAGAGGCAGCACTTCCATAGCACAGAGGGCTCCAGGCCCCAGCAAAGGCTGCTCCAACATGCGCGTTTGGAAGACTTGGCCAAGATTTCCACGAAGGGCCCTAGGCCCTAGCAAGAAAACTCCCAAGCAGAAACAGAAGCAAGCCTCTCAGGTCCCATTTAAAGATCTCCTAGCAAGGAACAGGTAGCGCATGAAGAGAGGGATTGATCTTGAGAGTGGTCCCTGAGAAGACTGGAACAAGAGACACAGGCAGCAGCAAAGCTGCTTTTGAACAGGCAGCACCAAGGCTGCTTTTTACCTAGGCAGCAACACAGCTGCCTTTACACATGGGGACATTAAGCCTCCTTGGGCTTGCTTTCCGACCTTCTAGTGGGGGGTGGGATAATGCATGTACTCACAGGTGATGAAACTTTTTGGCATCAGACAAGACTGAGGAGTCGGGGAGGTCCGATTGATGCAGTTTTAAAAAGTGAAGGTTAGCGAGCAAGTAGCATGAGGTAAGGACCAAGCACCTCCCTTAAGACCCCATTGGGCGATGATGGTGCAAAACCTTCCTTCGGGGCTTTCTTGTCTTTCCAGGGAGTAGTCCTGGTGAAAAGGTTGTCAGTTGCCCTCTGAAATCTAGTCCAGTCCATGGAGAAACTCAGATAACTCAGCTTAGGGAGGAGGAAGAGAGCAGACTTCAGCCTCCTCCCCCAATGGGCCTCAGTAGACTGCCACCTTCTCTTGAGACCTTCAGACCTGCCAGGAAGCAGCTACATCCAGAGCCGTCAATTGTCACCAGGTTCTGGTAGAGTCTACAGGGAGACACAGGTTGGAAAAGAGAAGGAGAGAAAGATTGTGGAAGGAAGATCCACCAAATATTGGGGCATGGGCCACCAAATACTAGGGTAAACTGAGGCCAGTGCTGCAGGAAAAAAGCAAAGAATTGCAAAGGTAAAGAAGAAGAGTTTATTCGGCTCAAGTGAGAGTGGGGCCAACATCCAGAGGTAGTGTGGCAAGGGGGGCTTTTAAAGTTGTAATCAAGGAGACAGGGTAAAGAAAACTCCCCAGCAACTGTATTCCTGAGGACTGAGAATATTGGTCTTGTGTCCTTGGTGTTGTCAGGACAACCAGTCCTGTGACTCCAGGGCCCTCAGCCTCTGGGGGGCTGGTGGGTGCTCATGAAAGGCTGATTCCAATGAAGTCAGTTTCATCCTGTATAGCTTGTAAACAAAGGCTTAGAGCAGACATACTTGGGAGATGCAAAACAATTACTAATAACAACCTCCAGAAAGCTGGATCTGTCCTTGGCTAATGATTAGGAAGTAGGGAATTGGACAGACAGCTAGAGAAGTGTGACAAAGCTTAAGCAATGTTAAAGTGATTGTTCTCTAGCTAAGTTACTCTGTTTTGACTTCACTCTTTCACACTCCAATTAAAAATCATAGAATGTCAGACTGGATAAAAAAGCAAAGCCCATTGATATACTGTGTACCAGAAACACATTGTACATATAAAAACAAGACAGGTTGACAATTTATAAAAACGTGGAAAAAGATGTACAATGGAAACATTAAGCACAAGAAAGCTAGTGTGACTGTATTACTATCAGACAAAATGAACTACAATGCAAAGAGTATCTGTAGTGACAAATAGAGAGATTTATAATGGTAGAGGGATCAATCCACCAGGAAGACAACAATCTTAAATGAGCACACATCTGATAACAGAATTTCAAAGTCTATGAAGGAAAAACTGACAGAACTAAAGGAATAGACAAATCCACAAGTAAACTGAAAATTTCAAGAATCCACATTTGAAAAACATTGTCAAGCAACTTGACCTAACTAGGGGTTACATCACAAAACACATTCTTCTATCGTTATAAATCTCTCTTTTTGTCACTACAGATGCTCTTTTGTTCTAGCTATGTGGCGGTCTAACGATATATAATAAAATCCACTCACTTTAAGTGTTCAGGTTGATGAAATCTGATAGCTATATACAATTGTATCACTGCTACCACAATCAATAGAACATTTCTATCACCTGAAAAATTTCCTACTACTCCTTTCAGTGGACCCTGTCTTTTGATCCCCCATTGTCTGGCAACAACTGATCTGCTTTTTGTTCCTAAGTTTTGCTGCTTCTAACACTTTATGTAAATATAACCATACACTGCGTAATTTTTTATGTTCAGCTTCTTTCACATAGCATAATGTTTTTGATATTTATCAATATTCCAAAGTATATAGGTTTGGAATTTGTTTATCCGTTTGCTGGTTAATGAACATTTGGATTTTTCCAGTTTTTGGCTGTAGTGCATAGTGTGGCTACAGACATCTTTATGGTCTTCAGTGTGGATATGCCTTCATTTCACGTAAGTGAACACCAAGGTGAGAGGGTTCACTGGGTTGTATGATAAGTGGAGGTTTAAGTTTCTGAGATACTGATGTATTGTTTCCCAAAGTGGTTGTATGATTTTTTCATTCCTATCAGCAATCTACGAGACAGCCAGTGCTCAAGGATCTTGCCAACACTTTATGTTATCATTTCTTTAACTTGGCTATTTTAGTAGGTATATAGTGATATCCCATTGTGCTTTCAATTTGCATTTCCCTGATGACTTGTAATGCTGGACATCTTTTAATGTGCTCATTGGCTATCTGTGTGTCTTTTTACGGTGAAGTGTCTTTTCAGATATTTTGCCTATTTTTCAATTGGGTTGCTTGACTTATTATTGAACTGTAATATATTTAAAAATATATTCTAGATACAAATTCTTTGCTAGATAACATTTTGAGAAATATTTTCTCAGATTGTGGTACATTCATACTTTTGCGTGCTTATATTAGGAAAGAAAAAAGGTATAAAATAAACAATCAAAATTTCCCACCTTAAGAAGTTAGTAGAAGAGAGAAAATAATAAAATGAGATCAGAGGTGCCCCCACTTTTGGGAAGATGGAGTAGACATGACTTTCTCTATACCTGCAGCTAAGTACAGCTAAACCACCTGGACATGACATATACAACAAACCGAAGAGGATTTTGAAAGGTGGAGAGAAGAAGGCAGAGACTTGGAATCTTGACCCAAGGAGCAACGCAGTGGTGAGTTTCCTGGGTTTTCTTCTTCTTGCCTGCTGTACCCCAGACTGGAGCTGTGGGAGCAGTCCATCTGGAAATGCCAATAGGCACAGACAAAAAACTTCAACAAACCCTGCAACTCTCCAGCCAAATGTCCAGAAAAGGATCAGCATAGGGATGCAAAAATGTTTTAGACAACGATCGCTCTACTCCAGCTAAAGAACATCATATCGGTGAAAAGATGGGGAACTTGAACTTCCTCCTGATCTGGCAGTAATGAGGCACCCATTCCCCTGTCTGTTGTGGTGATATCAGAAAGGTCTGGTGGAGGGTAGAGGATGGTGGCTCACACCTGTAGTCCCAGCACTTTGAGAAGCCAAGGTGGGAAGATTGCTTCAGCCCAGGAGTTCAAGGTCAGTCTGGGCAACATAACAAGAGCTTGTCTCTACAGAAAAATTAAAAACTGCATGGTGGTATGCACCTATATACTAGGAAGGCTGAAGTAAGAGGATCCCTTGAGCCCAGGAGTTGGAGGCTGCAATGAGTCATAATCATGCCATTGCACCCCAGTTTGGGTGATGCAACAAGACTCTGTGAAAAAAAAAAAAAGGAAGAAAGAAAGAAAAGAAGAGACAAATAAAGGTGTTTTAGTGGAGAGTCAAGACTTCCCCTCCTATAGTGGCAGTAGAAGCCTTGTGGGGGACAGAAACAAGGCACCCCTACTCCTCCCAGCTGGGAAGCTATCCTCAGAGGCATGTCGGGGAACTGGAAGCCCCATCACTCTCCAGGAGTAATGAGAACCCCCCTCCTGCTCAGAGAGTAATGAAGACGGGGACGGGGATCCTGGACTTCTACTTCTATCCGTTAGTAATGAAGTGGCATCTCCCCTTGCCAGAGCACTGACAGAACTCAGCTAAAACAGAAGGTTCAAATAAGAGCCAGAAGTCCTATAATATAATACGCAAAGTGTCCTGGTTCCAAATAAAAGCCGCTCACCATACCGAGAACCAGGAAGATTCTCAAACTGAATTTTGAAAGACAGTAGATGCCCAATACCAAGACTACAGTGACAGTGACACACTCAAACGAACAAAGTAGCAACCTCAGCAAAGAAAGAGATAAAGAAGAACCAAATGAAAATTTTGTAACTGAAAAATACTATCATTAAAATAAAAAACCTCAATGGAAGAGCTCAGCAGGACAGAGGAGACAGAAGAATCAGTGGACGGGAAGACGGACAATAGGAATTACTCGATCGGAACAGCAGAAGACACTAGACTGAAACAGTCATTACAGCTGCAGGGACATGAGGAATTGCAATAAAAAGTCCAACATCTGTGTCACTGGAATTATAAAAGGGGAGGAAGAAAAAGAGGGTGGGGTATAACATTATCCAACGACATAATGGCATCAAACTTCTCAAATTTGGCAAAACAAACAAATAAAAACGACAGACCCAAGAAGCTGAGTGAACCCCAAATGGGATGAACCAAGGAGATCCATACTAAAACGCAACATGGTCAAATTCTGAAAACCAAAGACAAAGAAAAAAATCTTGCAAGCAGCAAAAGAGAAAGGAACATCACCTGTAGAGACAAAACAACTCAAATGATAACAGATTTCACACCAGAAACCATGGAGGCCAGAAAGAAGGCGCCTCAACCTTTCCCAAGTGCCCAAAGAAAAGAACAGAATTCTAAATCCAGTGGAAACGTCCTTCCAGAATGAAGGAAAAATCAAGACCTTCACAGATGAAGGAAGACTAAGAATTTGTTGCCAGCAAACCTATTGTTAAAGAATGACTAAAGGAAGTTCTTCAGCAGAAGGATGAGATGAACAACGGAATACTGAAACATTAGGAAGGAAGAAAGAACACACTAAACAAAAACGTAGGTATATGCAACAGCCCCTCACTCCTCTTGAGTTTTCAAAACTATGTTTGACAGTTGAAGCCAAAATGATAACACTGTCTGGTTATGGTTGTATATGTGTGTAGAAAAAATAGTAAAGGCAGTAATATTTTAAGCAGAGTAAGGTAAAGGGATGTGAAGATAACTAAGTTTTCTACACTTAACTGGAGTTGGTAAACTGACAACACCAGTACACTGTGTGTGGTAAGCTATGGATAGACTATGTAATACCTAGAGCAAGCACTAAAAAAGACAAACAACTAAAAACTCGCTCAGTTAAAAAAGAAGGCTAGGCATGGCGGCTCACACCTGTAATCTCAGCACTTTTTGGAGACCAAAGTGGGAGGATGACTTGAGGTCAGGAATTTGAGACCAACCTGGATAACATAGTGGGACCTCATCTTAACAAAATAAAATTAAAAAGTTAGCCAGGTGTGGTGGTGTGTGTCTGTAGTACCCAGCCACTTGGGAGACTGAGGAGGGAGGATTACTTGTACCCAGAAGTTCAAGACCAGCCTAAGTAAGAGAGCAAGACCTCATCTCTACAAAAAAGTAAAAAAATGGTTTGGGCACGGTGGCTCACACCTGTAATCCCAGTACTTTGGGAGGCTGAGGCAAGAGAATTGCTTGAGCCCAGGAGATTGAGACCAGTCTGGGCAACATAGTGAGATCGCATCTGTACACAAAAATAAAAAAAATTAGTTGGACATGGTGGAACATGTCACTAGTCCCCGCTACTTGAAATCCTAGGGTAGAAGGATCGCCTGAGCCCAAGAGGTTGAGGCTGCCATGAGCCATGATTGTCATGATCTTGCCACTGCACTCCAGACTAGGTGACAGAGTGAGACCCTGACTCAAAAGAAACCAATTAACACATTAATTAATTAAATAAATAAATTAGCCAGGCAAGGTGGCCTGCGCCTGTAGTCCCAGCTACTTCAGAGGCTGAGGTGGAAGGATCGTCTGAGCCCAGGAGGTTGAGGCTGCATTAAGCAGTGATTGTGTCACTGCACTTCATCCTGGGCAACAGAGTGAGACCCTGACTCAAAATAAATAAATACATAAAATAAAAAACAAGCAAAGGACTTGGATAGACATTTCTCCAAAAAAGGTATACAGATAGCCAATAAGCACATGAAAAGACGTTCAACATCCATGATCATTAGGGTAATGCACATCAAAAACATCAAAAGCATAATAAGATGCCATCTCACATCCAATAGGATGGCTACTGTTAAAAAAAAAATCACAGAAAATAAGTATTGGTGAGGATGCAGTGAGACTGAAACCTTGTGCCCTGTTGGTAGGAGTGTAAAATGGTGCAACATCTGTGGAAAACAGTATGGCCATTTCTAAAAAACAAAAAATTCCACAAAACCAAGAAAAACAAACAAAAAACCTTCCACAACCATAGAGTTGCCATGTGATTCAGAAATCCCAGTTCTGGGTACACACCCCAAATAATGGAAAGTGGGGACTCAGACAGATGTTTGTGCCCTGTGTTCACAGCAGCACTATTCACAGTTGCCAAAAGATGGAAACAATGCAGTGTCTATCAACAAATGGGTGATAAACAAAATTCCACATGATGGAATACTATTCAGCCTTAAAAAGGAAAGACGTTGGACACATGCTACAACATGGATGAACCTTAGAGATGCTATGCTCAGTGAAATGACCCAGTCTCTGTGATACCACCTATGTGAGGTACCAGGTTCCTAGAGATAGAAAGTGAAATGCTGGCTTCCAGCAGCTGGGGTGGGGGAGAGAATGGGGAGTTATGTTGCGATGGGTACAGCTGTTTCAAAGCTATAAAACTTCCAGAAAAAAAAAAAAAAAAAAAAAAAGCATGAAAAACTCTTCAGGATCTAGGGCCATGCAAAAAACGTGACCCCAAAAGCATGATCCAAAGGAAATGTGGATAAATTTGACATCAAAATTTTAAGTTTGCTCTGTGAAAGACTGTTAAGAGGACAAAAAGCCACAGACGGGAGAAATATTTGTAAACACTATATCTGACGGAGGATTGATATCTAGAACATATAAAGAACTCTCAAAGACTCAACAGCAATAAAACAAAAACCAAAAAACAAAAACAAAACCCAAATAATCCAATTAGAAAACGGGCAGACAGCGTATAGAGATAGTTCACTAAAAAGGATATACAGATGGCAAATTAGCCAGTGAAAAGACGCGAAATATCACTAGCCGTTAGGGAAATATAAATTAAAACCACAACGAGGCAACACTACGCTCCTATCAGAACGGTTAAAATAAAAAACAGTTGCTAAATAAATAATGCCGGCAAGGATGTGGAAAAGCGGAATTATGTACAGTTGCTGGTGGAAATGTGAAATGGCACAACCACTTTGGAAGTCAGTTTTCTTTCTTTTTAGTGCAGTATTAAGATCATGGCTCAATGTAGCCTCAAACTCCTGGACTCAGGTGGTCGTTCCACCTCAGCCTCCCGAGTCGCTGGGTGTGCGCCACCACACTCGGCTAATTTTTTTTGTTTTTTTTTTAGTTTTTTTGTGAGATGGAGGCTCGCTATGTTGCCCAGGCTGGTCTCGAACTCCTGGCCTCCACTGATGCTCCCGCCTCGGCATGTGACAACCACACAGCCCAGCGATTGCAACCCTGCACATTTTTCCAAGAGGAACAATACGGTTTCTCTGGGCTCCACCTACAGGAGACTCACACCCCTTACAAGCAATGACGGCATCTATGTCAACGGCAGGAGCCGCTCCGATTGTGCGCTCGCTCTGCAGGCTTATCTCATTTAAACATCCCACCACCCTCCTGGCTGGCGCAGACCGTTGTTACCCTCACTCCCCCTCCCAGGCCCAGAGGCTGGTGGTGCAAAGCCGCGCGGTCAGCAAGCGGCAGCGCCGGGATTTGAACCCGCGACGCACGGGCAAGCGCAGGCGCCGTCCTCCGCCCGTGTGTGCGCCGGCCTCTCCCCAGGGAGAGGGAGGGAAGGCTGAGCCCGCGGCCCGGCGGAGGCCGGGGGCTCCAGGCCGAGGCA
>NW_007249233.1:557668-562298 GCF_000164805.1 Carlito syrichta
GGAGCGCGCGGCGCCGGCTGGTGCTGCTCCTCGCGCCGCTCGCGCTGCTGCCGGTGGTCTTCGCCCTCCCGCCCAAGGTAACGCGTCCGCTGCCGGCGCCCCCGGTGGCCGCAGGCGGGACACGCGCCCCCGGCCCCCGGCCCCCGGACGGGAGCGCGCGCAGGTCCCGGTCCAGACAGGCGTCGCCGGAGCCCCCGCCCTCTCCTCGGGAAGCTGCCCACCCAGCCTTGGGGACCTTCTTCCTTCTCCGGGAATTTCTTTCCTGGCCTCTCACTCTGTGCCGGGTGCCGCGTCGCCCATTCCCCTCGACAGTCACAGTGAGCACTTGCTGTGGGACGGGGCAGGCCCCTGAACCTCGCCGAACGTCAGTTAACTCGTCTGTGAAAGGAGGGGACCAGGCGGTGCCCACCCGCAGGAGAGTGATGAATCTAAGTGTGGCATCCTATGTTAATCTCTTAAAGCTAAGCCTGGTACACAGTAAGTAAGTGCCTAATAAGCACCTACGGGTCTTTTCCTGCACCAGGCCCTGACTTCCATGATGGGCACAGCCACGATGTAATGGGTGCTTACGGGGGTAAGACTTGACCTTTTGTGCATGACCTTATTGAATTCCTTCAGCGAACCCACGGTGGGAGAGGATGATGGACCCCATTTTCCAGAGAAGAAAACTGAGGCCCAGAGAGAGGAAGTGGTTTGCTCAGAGTCACACAGCAAGTGACAGAAAGGGGGTTTAGTCCCTAGCTTGTCAGCATCCAGAACCCCCGCTGTTTCCAGCCTCCCAAAGAACGTAATCCCTGTGAGATAAAGGCTGCCAGGGGTTCACGCCAGAGACGGCTGGGGGAAGCCGGTGCCCCCGTCCCCTTGGATCCCTCACCTGTGCCCCGCCCATCCGGGCATCCTGAGAGGGCCCTGGACTCACAAGACAAGGCTCCCACCTCCAGGAAGTTGCTTCACCACCCTTCGTGAGATGTCAAATGCTCACAACGATGACTGTGAAGAGAAGGTGTGATTCATGGGTGCCCTACCCAGCACCAACCGGTGAGACCAGAGGCGACTGCTTGGAGGAAGGAGCCCTCCTCGGGCGCGGGGGTTTAGAGGGTGATGCCAGGAAGTTCTGAGGAGACCCGGGGCTAACACACAAGCACATTCTCGGTGTGCAGCTATCTAAGCATTTAGATCTTCTGATATGGAAGAGAAGAAACGAGAAATGATGGAAGAAAGATTAGGTCACCTTTTCATAAACGGACCCATCTGGGGCCACTTGCTGACCCGCGGACCTCGGCCCAAGCTCCTTTCTTCTTTGAATCTCACTTTTCCTGTCTAGAATGGAGCGATTGCCGCACTAGCTTCTGAGCTTGAGGGGAGGGGCTGGGCAAGGTCTTGTGAACCATCTTTGGCAGAAGGATGGATGGTGTCACCTCTGAGGCCCTGGGCAGGGCTCAGGCAAGCACACCTGAAACATGCAGGGTCTTCATCCGCAGCAGGGTCCCAGCAGCCTCTGCTCTGCCCTCTGCCAGGGGCATGAACCCAGGGGCAGATCCCTAGAGATCCTGGGGTCTGGGACACAGACTACGAGTGGGTCTCTAAGAGCAAGAAAACAAATTTACAAATACAAAATTCAGTGCAGGGCTTGAGAGAGGCCGGAAGCTCCAGTTAGCTTCACAGGGAGCCCTCCTCTGTCTGACGCCAACGTGCACAACGGAGTGGATGGCAGGGAGAGATGAAGGGAGTGCCCTGGAGTGTAACCCCCTGCCTTGGGGCTGAGCCTGAGAAGGTGTTCTACTAAATGCTAAGTGCTTGTCCGTGTCCGAATAATGTCCACAGCAAGCAGGGAGGCAGCGGCTGCTTGCATCCCTGTCTGACAGGTGAAGAAATAAAAGCTCAGAGAGGCTAGGTGACTTGCCCAAGGTTACACGGCCGGTATAAAACTTCTAACTGCTGTGCTTGGCAAGTTTGTCTTCATCAGAATTCAGTAAAAACCACTTCTTGTTCCCCACAGTGTCCTGGTGGGGACCCTTTGTGTTTCTGTAGACGTCACCGCCTCTTTAAGGAATCGATAAATCCAGGGCCTCTTCTCAGAAAGCAGGTCTGGCTGTTCAGAGGACTTTAGCCCCTCTCAAAGTCTCTGTTCCTATACCTAAAGCAGCCTCCCCCGTATAACAATATCTTTAGATTACCTCGGATATTAAGAACTGACGTGTTTCTCAATCTAGTATACAATGTAAATAAAAAGTGTCCTTAGAAAACACGGCTGATGTTGTTGGTCTGTGACATACATTTATAGCAAACAGTGGGTTTGCCACACACACAGAACTTCAAGACAGTTCTGGAACCAGCCACTCCTTGTGCTCGCCTCCCAAACAGAGACTTGGGGTCCAACATTTGCTTGCTGTGCAAATGTGGCCTCAAGACACATGTCCTCAGCGTCCGCCTCACCCCCACCATCAGGTGGCCGCTTCTAAGCCTCTCCCACATGGAAATTCTGGAGCCAGCAATGCAGCTTGCGTTGTACATGTGGGTTCCTGGAAACACTTGAGAAATTGCAGGTATCAGATCGGAAAGTGGGTAGAGTCTCTTGGCTATGAGCCATGTCCCGGGTGGTGTCGAGTGAGGGACAGCCTGGCTGGGACTGGTTTCCAGCTTGGTGATGCCTCCAGGACACAGCCGCTCTGACAGCCAGGAGTCTGTGTGGTCGAGAGGGTTGGTCTTCGTGCACCTGTCCCCGGCTGCGGGTGACTGGACTGCCGGGAGGCTGGAGTCCACTCACAGAGCAGACCCGGGAGGAACAATCCTCACATTCTGTGCTCTGGCCCAGGACGACTGTCAGTGACAGGAGAAGGAGTGGGAATCAGCCCTGGTATGCAGCAGGTGCAATCACAGTGCACATGGGAGCCAGAGGCGCAGGGGATCAGGATGCTGTCGGAGGGACCCTCTCAAAGTTTTCCAAGAACAGCCACCCTGGGAGCTGGAGGTTTACAGCCCTTAGACAGCCAGCGGGCGTTGATGAGACTCTTCAGTAGGATTGCTAAGAAGCACCAGCCCCCTGTGTCTCACCCCTTTTCCCACCTTGTGCCCATGAAAGCAAATTAAGCTGTACTGACCCTGTGGCCAATATGAGTTCTTAACAGAGGGTGCTCACGGGGACTCTAAGGATGCTTGGAGGAGAAGGAGTTTGAGGATGTTCTGGGCAGCACCGCTGCAGAGTGTTGCACAGGCTATGCACTGCACAAGGGTCCTTGAGGAGGGAAGTGAGTTTGAACCCACCTGCATTCCACATGACAAGCTGTGCACCCTGGGGCAGAGCCGGATCCACCGAGGAAGGAAGGGCCTGTTTTTCTAATGTGTGTGATGATGTCATGTGGGTTATCAGCAGACTTGTTCTGGGGTGGTGGTCCTCTTAGGGGTACACCTATAAGGTCAGAGGCCCCCTTTCTTGCATTTGCCTAATTCATGGGCAGATGGTGGCTGTGAAAATGGTCCTTCCATGCTCAGTTTTAAGTTTTGGAGTCAAAACTGGGTTCTCGTTCCATGTCCTTGTTCAGTCTCTTCGTTTCTAACATGGCTGTAACATCATGTTCCTTCTCACTTATTGTGCGGGTTCAGTGAAATTAGACTGCGCCTGCATAATAAAGTCTCACCTTTTTGTTCCATAGTTCACCCACTTTGCAGGTGAGGAGACTGAGGCACAGAGACGTGGGATCGTGGAAAGGGTACAGACCTTGGAACCGGGCCAACCTGGGCTTGGGTTTCGGCTCTGAAATGGTGGAAAAAGGGAGCCAGGGCCAGAGGCTGTGAGTTTCTGACCTTTAGATTCCCCATTTGTGAAGTGGGAGAACTCATACCCTCCCCCAGGGCACTGACATGAGAATGAAAATTAATGGCTTACAGCCCTCCTCTTCTTTTTTAAAAAAAGCTTAAAACGAAAGGTTGGGTGCAGTGGCTCATGCCCGTAATACCAGCAGCTTGGGAGGCTAAGGCGGGAGGATTGCTTGAGCCCAGGAGTTTGAGACCAGCCTGGGCAACATAGTGAGTCCTTGTCTTCACAAAAAAATCAAAAAATTAGCCAACTGTGGTAGCATACACCTATAGTCCCAGCTACTCAGGAGGCTGAGGCAGAAGGATCGCCTGAGCCCAGGTGTTCAAAGCTGTGGTGAGGCGTGATTGTGCCACTGCACTCCAGCCTGGGTGACAGAGTAAGAACCCACCTCAAAAAAAATTCTTAGTTTTTTTTTTTTTGAGTTGGAGTCTCATTCTGTTGCCCAGACTGGAGTGCAGTGGCCACTCCTGGCCACCGCAGCCTCGACCTGCTGGGCTTCGGGGATCCTTCTGTCTCAGCTTTTTTTTTTTTTTTTTTGAGTTGGAGTCTCACTCCGTCACCCAGACTGGAGTGCAGTGGCCGTTCCCGGCCACCGCAGCCTCGACCTGCTGGGCTCCAGTGATCCTTCCGCTTCAGCCTTCCAAGTAGCTGGAACTAGAGGCACGTGCTACCACGTCCGGCTAATTTTTGATTTATTGTAGAGATGAGGTCTTGCAAGTTTCCCAGGCGGGTCTCGAACCCGCGGGCTCAGGCAATCCACTCACCTCAGCCTCCCAAGGTGTGGGATTACAGGCTGAGTCACCGAGCCTGCTG
>NW_007249234.1:0-1594 GCF_000164805.1 Carlito syrichta
AGTCGGCTTGCTCTCCAGCTGACTAGTTAAGTGAGCTCACCAGTCGGCTCGCATGCCAGTTGACTAGTTAAGGCAGCTCACCTGTTGCCACAGTCGCCGGTTGACTAGTTAAGTCAGTTCACCAGTCGGATCACTGGACGACCAACTAGCTAATTCCTCTGACCAATGGGCTCACTCGTCAGTCGACTAAAGTGAGCTGACCACTCAGTTAACTCGCCAGTAGAATAGTTAAGTCTCCTGACCAGGTGGCTCACTCGCCAGCTGACTAGTTAAGTCAGCTAACCTGTCAGATCACTCGCCAGACAATTAGTTAAATCATCTCACCTGTCAGCTCACTCGTCGGCCGACTGGTTAAGTCAGATAACTGGTCGGCTGCCTGTCCAGCCAACTAGTTAAATCAGCTAACCAATAGGCCGAATATCAGCAAACTTTGCATCTGACAAGTTAGCTCAGCTAATTAGTCACTGACGAGTTAGGTCATATAACTAATCGGCCTACTGATCGGTCGACTAGTTAGGTCAGTACACCAACCATCCAATTAGTTAACAGAACTAACTATTGGGGAAATCGTCAGTCAACTATATAACCCAGTTAACTAGTCTGCCAACTAGTCGGCCAACTTGTTAAGCCAGATAACAAGTCAGTCATGCAGTCAGCCAACATGTTAAAACAGTTAACTATTCTGCCCACTTGTCAACCAACCAGTTAAGTCACCTAGCTAACTCTTAAAACAACTAGTTAAGTCAGCTAGTTAACTCATTTACCACCTAGTTAATACAGGTAGCTAATTTGTTAACCAACTCACTAAGTCAGCTATCTATCTTGTTAACCAACTAGTTAAGTCAGCTAGCTAAGTCAGCTAGCTAACCAGCTATCTAGCAAAGTCAGCTAAGTCAGCTAGCTCACAAGTTAGCTAAATATTTAAGTCAGTTACTTAAGTCTGCTACCTGACTAGTTAGCTAACTACTTAAGTCAGCTAGTTATTCAGCTAGTTAAATAGCTAACTATTTAATTCAGGAAATTAAGTCAACTAGCTAACTAGTTAATTCGGTCAGTTAAGACAGCTACCAAATTAGTTAAGCCACCTTCCTAATTCAGCTAGTTAAGTCAACTTTCTAATTAAGTCAGCTCGTTTAAACAGCTAGCTAGCAAGTTAGCTAAGGGTTTAAGTTTGCAGGTTCAGTCAGGTAGTTAGCTAGTTGACTAACTGGTAAGGTCAGCTGGTTGAGTCATCTATCTATCTAGTTAGCAAATGGGTTGAGTCAGCTGGTTGAGTAGGCTAGCTAGCTAGTTAGCTAACGTGTTAAGTCAGCTGTATGAGTCAGCTGGCTAGCTAGTTAACTAACGAGTTAAGTCAGCTGCTTGAGCCACCTAGGAAGTTCATTAGTTAAAGAGTTATGTCGGATGATAAAGTCAGCTAGCTAGCAAGTTAGTTAATGGGTAAGCTAACGAGTTAGCTAGCAGGAAAAATCAGCTATCTAGCTACACATCTAACTATTTAAATCAGCTTGTTAGCTAGGTAGCAAGCTAGTTAGTTAACTGTTTAAATCAGCTGGTAACTAGGTAGCCAGCTAGTTAGCCAACTATTTAAGTC
>NW_007249234.1:1615-2928 GCF_000164805.1 Carlito syrichta
TAGCTACCAGGCTATATATTGATGTCTTCAAGTTAAGTAAGCTTGCTAGCCAACTGGCTAGCTAGTTAAGTCAGATAGTTTAGTCAACTCTCTAGCCAGCTGGCTTGGAAAGTAGCTAGCTAAATAAGCCAGCTTGCTAGCCAGCAGGCTGACTGTGAATGCCATCTAGTTAAGTCAGCTGGCTAGGCTGCTGGCTAGGTAGGTAGCTTGCTAATTAAGTGAGCTGGCTAGTCAGCTTGCTATCTTAAGTCAGCTAGGTAATTCAATTGGCTAGTCAGCATGCTAGATAGAGAGCTAGCTAGTTAAGTCAGTTGGCTAGAAAACTGACTAGCTGGTTAAAAGCTTGTTCATTCAGCTGGAAACCAGCTGGCTAGCTAGTTACGTCAGCTCATTAAGTCAGTTGGTTATCCAGCTGGTTAGTTAGTTAAGCTATTTAAGTCAGATGGCTATCCATCAGGCTAGCTAGTTATTTCAGCTAGTTAAGTCAGCTGGCTACCTAGGAAGCTAATAATATTAGTCAGCTAGTTATGTCAGCTAGCTAGCTAATTAAGTCAGCTAGTTAAGTCAGTTGGCTAGCCAGCTGGCTAACGAGTTAAGTCATCTAGTTGTGTCAGCTGGCTAACCAACTGGCTACTTGCTTAAGTCAGCTAGTTAATTCAAGTGGCTAGTTATCTGTCTAGCTAAGTAGCCAGTGAGTTAAGTCAGTTGGCTAGCCAGGTGGCTAACTGGTTAATTCACCTAGTTAAATCAGTTGGGTAACCACCTGTCTAGGTAGGTAACTAACTAATTAAGTCAGCTGGCTAGCCGCCTTGTTAGCTAGTTAAATCAGTGATTAAAGTGAGCTGCTTAGGTGTCAGGTTAGCTAGGTGCCTGGCTAGTTCAGCCAGCTGGCTAGCCAGATGTCTATCTGGTTAAGTCTGCTGGTTAAATCAACTGGTTAGGCGCCTGGTTATCTAGGTGTCTGGCAAGTAATATCAACTGGTTAGCAGGCTGGTCAGGTATGTGGCCTACTAGTTAAGCCAGATGGTTAGCTGGCTGACCAGCAGGGTGGCTGACTAGTTAAGCCAGCTTGTCATTCTACTGTCCAGACATTCGGGTGGCTATAAAAGCAAGCTGGCTAGCTGGTTGGATACCACCTGGATAGACACTTAAGTGACCAAGTTAAGTCAGATGACTAGCCCGCTGGCTACCTAGGTAGCTTGCTATTTAAGTCAGCTGGCTAGACAGCAGGCTAGCTAGATAAGTTACCTAGAAATTCAGCTAGATAGCCAGCTGATTAACTATATAGCAAGCTAGTTAGTTCAACTGGCTGG
>NW_007249235.1:0-7113 GCF_000164805.1 Carlito syrichta
CAGCTGAATTAACTAGCTGACTTAACCAGCTAGCCAGCAGACTAGTCAGGTGAATTAACTATGTAGCTACCTAGCTAGCCAGTTGTCTTGCCACTTGAATTAACTAGCTCACTTATCCAGCTAGCCAGCTGACTCAAGTAGCTGACATAACTAGCTAGTCAGCTAGCTAGCCAGCTGACTTAACAAGCTGACATCTCTAGCTAGCCAGGTGGCTAGCCAGCTGACTTAGCTATCTAGCTACCTACGTATACTGCTGGCTTGCCACCTGAATTAACTACCTAGCTACCTAGCTAACCAGTTGGCTAGTGAGTTTACTTAAATAGGTGACTTAACTAGCTAGCCAGCTGGCTACTCAGTTGACTTAAGTAGTTAGCTACCCAGATAGGCAGCTGGCTAGTCAGCTGACTTAACTAATTGACTCAACTAGCTAGCCAGCTGACTTATCTATCTGATTTAATGAGCTAGCCAGCTGGCTGGTCAGCTGAATTAACTAGCTGACTTGTCCAGCTAGCCAGATGGCTAGCCAACTGACTTAACAAGCTAGCTACCTTCCTAGCCAGCTGGGAAGCCAGATGAATTAACTAGCTGACTTAACTAGCTAATGAACTGGCTAGACAGCTGACTTCACTAGCTTGGTATGTAGTTATCCAGCTGGCAAACCAACTGACATAACTAGTTGACTTAGCCAGCTAGCAAGCTGGCACAACTAGTTGACTTAACTAGTTATCCAGGTGACTACTCAGCTGACTTAACAAGCCCTCTACCTAAATTGCTGTCTAGTCAGCATACTTAACTTGCTGACTTAGCCAGCTGGCTAGCCAACTGACTTAACAAGCTCGCTACCTAGCTAGCCAGCTGACTAGCCAGCTGACTTAACTAGCTGACTTAAATAGCTGGCCTGCTTGCCAGACAGCTGAATTAACTATCTTGCTATATAGCTAGCCTGCTGGCTAGCTAGCTAACTTTAATAGGTGACTTACCTAGCTAGCCAGCTGACTAGACAGCTGACTTAAGTAGCAAGCTACCTAGCTAGCCAACTGAATATCCAGCTGACTTAACAAGGTGGTTTAGCTAGCTAGTCAGCAGGCTACACAGCTGACTTAACTATCTAGCTAACTAGCTAGCCAGCTGTCTACCCAGCTGACTTAACTAGGTGACTTATGTAGCTAGCCAGCTGGCTAGCAGGCTGACCTAACTGCCTAGCTACATAGCTAGACAGGTGGATTGCCAGCTGAGTTAACTATCTAGCTAACTACATATCCCGCTGTCTTGCCAGCTGACTTAACTACTTAGCTACCTACTTAACCAGCTGGCTAGTGAGCTGCTTAAATAGGTTACTTAACTAGCTAACTGACTATCCAGGTGACTTAAATAGCAAGCTACTCAGCTAGGCAACTGGTTAGGCTGCTGACTAAGCTCTCTGACTTAACTATCTAGAAATCTGACCTAACTGACTGACTTAACCATCTAGCTACCTAGCTAGTCAGATGTCTTAACTAGCTAGCTACCTAGCTAGCTATCTAGCTAGCCAGCTGACTTAACTTGCTGACTTAACTAGCTAGCTAGCTGACATAACTAGCTGACTTATACTGCTAGCTTCCTAGCTAGTCAGCTGACTTAACTAGCTGAAATAACTAGTTAGCCTGATGGATAGCCATCTGTCTTGACTAGTTTTTTATTTTATTTTATTTTTTAAGTTGGATTCTCTCTCTGTCACCCAGACTGGAGTACAGTGGCTGCTTCTGGCAGGTGGGTCTCGAACACATGGTCTCAGGCAATCCACTCACCTCAGCCTTCCAAGGCGGGATTACAGGCTGATACACCAAGCCCAGCTATCTAGCTTTTTAACTAACCAGCTGGATAGCTAACTGACTCAACCAGCTGACTTAACTAGCTAGCCAGCTGGTTTCCAGCTGACTTAACTAGCTGAATTAACCAGTTAGTCAGCTGGCTGGCCAACTGACTTAACTAGCTGGCTACCTATCTAGCAAGCTGTCTAGACAAATGACTTACCTAGATGACTTAAGTTAGCAAGCTGGCTAACCAGCTCACTTAACTAGCTAGCTACTTACCTAGCCAGCTGGCTGGACAGCTGACTAAACTAACTGACTTGACCAGCTAGCCAGTTTGCTATCCAGCTTTCTTAACTCGAAGACATCACTATCTAAAAAGTTAGCTATCTAGCTGACTTAACTAGCTAGCTATCTACCTTGCCAGTTGACTAACCAGCTCTCTTATCTAGCTGTATTAACCAGCTAGCCAGCTGGCTAGCCAATTGACTTAACTGCCTCACTACCTAGTTAGCCAGTTGATCAGTCAGCTGATTTACTTAACTGAATTAACTAGCTAACTACTTAGCAAGACAGCTGACATAAATAGTTCGCTAACTAGCTAGCTATCTAGATACCAGCTGATTTAAACAGTTAACTAAACTGCTAGCTACCTGGCTAACAAGCTGACATATAATTAGTTGCTTAGCTAGCTAGCTGACACCCAGTTAGCTAACTGGTTAGCTTACCTGTTATCGAATGTGCTAGCTAGCTGATGTAATCATCTGACTTAACTCATTAGCTAACAACCTTCCCAGGTTGCTCAAGCAGTTGACCTAACTCGTTAGTTAACTAACTAGGTAACTGACTCATCTTCCTGACTTAACTCGTTAACTAACGAGCTAGCTAGCCAACTCAACCAGCTGACTCAACCCATTTTCTAACAAGCTAGCTAGATGAGTCAACCAGCTGACTTAACCAGTTAGTTAACTAGCTAACTACCTGACTGAACCTGCTCACTTAAACCATTAGCTAACTAGCTAGCTAGCTGTCTTATCCAGCCGACTTAATTAGAAAGCTGACTTAACTAACTGAATTAAGTAGGTGACTTAACTACTTAGCTAGATGACTTAACTGGCTGACTTAACTAGTTTGCTAGCTTTCTTAAATACCTGAAATAAATAGTTAGCTAACTATATAACTAGCTGAATAAATAGCTAACTTAACAAATTAGCTATCTAGACAGGTACCAGACTTAAGTAGGTGACTTAAATATTTAGCTAACTAGTCAGCTGACAAGTTAGCCGACTGGTCGGCTGATAGGTTAGCTGACTTATGTAGTTGGCCGGATAGTCCAAGACCAGTTAGTTGTCTTAACTAGTCAGCCAGCGAGTGAGCCAACAATTGAGCTGACAACTAGTCTGCCGGTGAGTGAGCCAACTGGTCAGCTTAGTTAACTAGTCAGCCGGCAAGTGAGCTGACTGGTCAGCTGACTTAACTAGTCAGCCAAGAGTAAGCTGACTGGTCAGCTGATTTTAGTTATCCCACGAGTGAGCCTACAGACCAGAAAGCTTAGCTAGTCAGCCGGTGAGTGAGCTTACCAGTGAACAGATTAACTAGTCAGCTGGTGGGTGAGTCGACAGGTGAGCTGCTTTAACTAGTCAGCTGGTGAGTGAGCTGAATGGTGAGCAGACTTAACTACACGGCTGGCGAGGCAGCTGACTTGTTAGCTGATCTGTTGGCCTGCGAGCAAGCTGACGAGTTAGTTTTCCAGTTGGCTGGTGAACGAACCAACTAGTTTGCTGACCGGTTGGCAGACGAGTGATTCTACTAGTTAGATTACCTGATGGAAAGCATGTGAACCCACTAGTTAGCTGACCAGCTGGCTGAGTGGCTATCCAACTAGTTAGTTAACTAGCTGATTTGCTAGCTGACTTAACTTGCTAGCTGGATAGCTAGCTGAAAACTCACTGATTAGTTAGTTGACTGGCTAGCTGGCTAGCCAGCTGACTTAACTATCTTGCTTCATGGTTGGCTAAACAGCTAGCCAGCTGGCTTCACTAGCTAGCTACATGGTTGGCTAGCTGGCTATGCAGCCAGTTAGCTAGGTTGTGGGCTGGCCGGCTGGCTAGCCAGCCAGTTTAAATAGTCACCCAACTGGCTGAATAGTTGGATAGCCAGCCAGTTTACTAACCAGATACCCTGCTGCTGAGCCGGCTAGCCAGCCGGCTTAACTAGCTGGCCACCTATATGACCAGCCTGCTAACAAGCTGGCTGAAATTGCCAGGCACCTGGCTAGCCAGTTGGATAACCAGTGGTCTTAACTCTCTGACTTAACGAGATAGCTATCTGGCTAGCCAGATGGATTAACTAGCTATATACCTAGCTAGCCAGCTGGCTATCAGTTCACTTAGTTCGCAGTCTTAACTAGCAGGCCAACTGGCTAGCCAGCTGACTTAACTAGCTAGCTACTTAGCAAAACCAGTTGGCTAGCCATGTGAACTAACTAGCTGACTTAACCAGCTAGGCAGCTGACTAGCCAGCACACTCAACTAGTTGACTTAACTATTTAGCCAGCTGGCTAGCCAGCTGCCTTTACTAGCTAGAAATGTCCGTATCCCACTGGATTGCCAGCTGGATAACTAGTTAAGTCATCTAGTTTAGAAACCTGACTGGCCAGCTGCCTACCTCGTTAATCTCTAGCTCTCTAGCCACCTGGATAGCCAGTTTTCTTAACTAACTGAATTAATTAGCTAACCAGCTGGCTAGCCATCTGACTTAACGATGTTACTAACTAGCTAGCAAGCTGGCTATCCAGCTGACTTAACTAGCTGTTTTAACTAGGTGCTCTGCTTTCTAGCCAACTGAATTAACTAACTTGCTACATAGCTAGCCAGCTGCCTATCCAGCTGAATTAACTAGGTGATTTTATCTTGCTAGCAAGCTGTCTAGCAAGTTGACTTAACTGGCAAGCTACCTAGATAGCCAGCTGTCCAGTCAGCTGGCTTAACTTGGTCACTTAAGTATCCAGCCAGCTGGCTAAACAGCTGACATAACTAGCTAGCTACCTAGCTATCATGCTGGCTTGCCAGCTGACATAATTAGCTGAGTTAACTAGCTAGCAAGCTGGCTAGCCAGCTGACTTAATTGCCTAGCTACCTAGATAGCCAGCAGGCTAGCCAGCTGATTTAACTAGCTGACTTAACAAAGTAGTCAGCTGGCTAGCCAGCAGACTTAACTAGCTAGTTACCTTGCGAGACAGGTGAGTAGCCAGCTAACTTATATAGCTGACATAGCTAGACATCTGATGGCTAGCCAGCGGACTTCACTAGCTACCCACCTACATAGCCTGCTGGATTGCCAGTTGATTTAACTACCCATCTATCTAGCTAACCTGTTGGCCAGTGAGCTGACTTAACTAGGTTACTTAACTAGCAACTACCTGGCTAGCCAGCAGACTTAACTAGGTAGCTATCCTACTAGGCAACTGGCTACACAGCTGACTTACCTCGCTGACTTAACTGGCTAGCAAGCTGACTTAACTAGCTGACTTAACTAGCTAGCTACCTAGCTAACCAGCTGACTTAACTAGCTGATTTAACTAGCTAGCTACCTAGCTAGCTCTCATGTAGCTAGCTGATGTAACTAGCTGACTTATCTAGTTAGTTAGCTGTCATATCTAGCTGACATAACTAGCTAGCTTCCTAGCTAGACAGCAGACTTAACTAGTTGAACTAACTAGTGTACCAGCTGACTACCCATCTGATGTAATGAGTTTTTTAACCAGCTAGCCAGCTGGCTAGACAACTGACTTCATGAGCTGACACCTAGCTAGCCAGCTGGTTAGCCAGCTGACTAAACTAGCTGGCTTAACTAGCTGTCCATCTGGTTAGCCATCTGATTTTATTGCCTAGCTACCTAGGTAGCCAGCAGTCTAGCCAGCTGATTTAACTAGCCAACTTTACAAAGTAGCCAGCTGGCTAGCCAGCAGACTTAACTAGCTACCTACGTGGCTAGGCAGCTGGATAGCCAGCTGCATAACTAGCTGACATAACTAGATAGTCTAATTTCTAGCCAGCTAACTTAACTAGCTACCTACCTACATAAGTAGCTTGCTTGCCAGCTGAATTAACTACCTACCTACCTAGCTAACCTGCTGTCCTGTGTGCTGACTTAACTAGGTTACTTATCTAGTTATCCAGCTGACTAGCCAGTTGCCTTAACTAGCTAGCTACCCAGCTAGGCAGCTGGTGTGCCAGCTGACATAACTAACTAATCAGCTGACTAATCTAGCTGACTTACCTAGCTAGCTACATAGCTAGCCAGCTGAATTAACTAGCTGAATTAAATTGCTGACTCAACCAGCTAGCCTACTGGCTGGCCAGCTGAATTAACTAGCTGTCTTAAGCAGCTAGCCTGCTTCCTAGTCAGCTGACTTAAGTAGTTAACTACCTAGCTAGCCAGCTGGGAAGCCAACTGAATTAACTAGCTGACTTAACTAGCTATCCCGCTTGGTAGCCAGCTGATTTAACTAGCTTGCTACCTAGCTAGCCAGCTGAATTAGCTACTTGACTTAACCAGCTTGCCAACTACCTACCAAGGTAACTCAACTTGATGACTTAACTAGTGAGCCAGCTAGCTAGCCAGCTGACTTAACTAGCTCTCTACCTAGCTAGCTAGCTGGCTAGCCAGCTGAATTAACTAGCTGCCTTATTTAGCTAGCCAGGTTGCTAACTGAGCTATCGAGCAAGCTGACTAGTTAGCTGACCTGTTGGCCTGTGAGTGAGCCGACAATTTATTTGACCTGTTGGCTGGTGAGAAAGCTGACTAGTTAGCTGACCAGTTTGCAGGTGAGCAAGCCGAATAATTAGCTGACCTGATGGAAAGCGAGTGAACACTAGTTAGCTGACCAGATAGCTGAGTTGCTAGTCGACAAGTTAGCAAAGTAACTAGCTGATTTGCTAGCTGACTTAACTAACTAGCTGACTAGTTACCTTGGTATCTAGCTGACATAACTACCTAGAAAATAAGCTAACTGTCTAGCTTGCTGACTTACCTAGATAGCTTTCTGGATACTGGCTAACTGACTGAACTATCTAACTGACTATCTACCTAACTAGCTACCTGACTTAACTAGCTAGTGGACTAGCAAGCTGCCTAGCTAGCTGACTTCTCTAGCTAGCTGGCTAGCTAGCTGACTTAACTAGCTGACTAGCTACTTGGGTGGATAGTTGGCTAGCCAGCTGACTTAAGGAGCTAGTTAACTGGTTGACTACACGGATAGCCAGCTGGTTTAACTAGCTAGCTACCTGGCTGGCTAGCTGGCTAGGCAGATGGCTAGCTA
>NW_007249235.1:7390-9063 GCF_000164805.1 Carlito syrichta
CAATCGGCTAGCCAGCTGACTTATCACCTAGCTACCTACCTACCTAGGTGACTAGCCAGCCTACTTAACTACCTGCCTCAATAAACTAATCAGCTGGCTAGCTAGCTGATGAAACTAGCGAGATACCTATCTAGCCAGTTGGCTAGCCACTTGAATTAACTAGCTGTCCTAACCAGCTAGCCAGCTGGCTAGCCAGCTGACTCAAATAGCTGACATAACTAGATAGCCAGCTGGCTAGCCAGCTGACTTAACTAGCAGACCTCACTAACTAGTCATGTGGCTAACAAGCTGACTTAAATAGCTAGCTGCCTACATATCCTGCTTGCTTGCCAGCTGATGTAACTACCTAGCTAACTAGCTAAATAGCTGGCTTGCGAGCTGATTTAACTAGGTGATGTAACTACCTAGCCAGCTGGCTAGCCAACTGACTTAACAAGCTAGCTACCCAGCAAGGCAGCTGACTAGCCAGCATACTTAACTAGCTGACTTAACTAGCTAGCTGCCCAGCTAGCCAGCTCATTTTACTAGCTTAAATAGCTAGCTATCTACCTAACTTGCTATCTATCTAGCTAGCTGACTTAACTAGCTGACTTAACTAGCTAGCTAGGTGACATAACTAGCTGATTTTACTAGCTATATACCTAGTTATCAAGCTGAAAATGAGCTGAAATAACTATCTAGTCAGCTGTCTAGTCATCTGACTTAACTAGCTTTTAACTAGCTAGCGAATTGACTAGCCAACTGACTTAAAGGGTTGACTCTAATAGCTAGCCAGCTGGTTATCCAGTTGACACAACAAGTTGATTAACGAGGTAGGCAGCTGGCCAGCCAGGCGACTAAACTAGCTGACATAACTAGATATACAGACGGCTAGCCAGCTGACATAACTAGCTCTCTACGTCTCTAGCCACCTTGATAGCCAGCTGATTTAACCAGCTGACATAATTCGCTAGCTAGCTGACTAGCCAACTGACTTAACTAGGTCACTACCTAGCCAGACAGCTTGCTAGCCAGCTGACTTAACTAGCTGTCTTAACTAGCTGGCCTGTTTTCTAGCAGTTGAATTAACTAGCTTGCTACATAGCTAGCTAGCTGGTTGTGCAGCGAAATTAACTAGGTGACTGATCTTGCTAGCCGGCTGTCTACCCAGCTGACTTAACTAGCAAGCCACCTATCTAGCCAGCTGACTTCTCAAGTGACTTAATTAGGTAAATTATCTGGCTAGCCAGCTGGCTAGACAACTGATATAACTAGCTAACTACTTAGCTAGCAAGCTGGCTAGCCATCTGTCAACTAACTGACTTAACTAGCTAGCTAGCTGTCTAGTCAACTGACTTAGTTGCCTAGATACCTAGCTAGCCAGCTGAGTTAACTAACTGAAATAACTAGGGAGCAAGCTGGCTACCAATCTGACGTAAACAGCTTTTTAACTAGCTAGCCAGGTGGCTAGATGACTGACTTCAACAGCTGACTTAACTAGCTAGATAGCTGGTTAATCAGCTGGCTAAACTAGCTGACTTTACTAGCTGGCCAGTTGGCTAGCCAGATGACTTAATTGCCTAGCTACCTAGGTAGCCAGCAGCCTAGCAGGCTGACTTAATTAGCTGAATTAGCGAAGTATCCAGCTGGCTAGCCAGCAGACTTAACTAGCTACCTACCTAGCTAGACAGCTT
>NW_007249236.1:0-731 GCF_000164805.1 Carlito syrichta
TGTCTGAATTAGGATCGCGACTCCTCCTTTCTTTTGTGTTCCAATCACCTGAAAATTTGTTTCCCATCCTTTTACTTTGAGTCTGTGTATGTCCTTTCTAGTGAGATGGGTCTCTTGAAGGCAGTATATTGTAGCCTGGTGATATTTTATTCATTTTGCCATTCTATGTCTTTTCAGTGGTGCGTTTAGTCCATTCACATTCAGGCTAATTATTGAAAAGTGAGAGTTTGTCCCTATCATAGAGTTCTTATAGAGTTGTTGTTCTTCACTTGGTTTTTTTGTCCTTCTTTTGGTTTTGGGGTTGGTTCATGTGTATTTTATTCTTTTTCCTGTACTCTTGTGAAGAACGTTGTTCTTGTTTTCTTTTCTTCTGTGTTTAGTACTTTCTTAAGTGTTTCATGTAGAAGTAGTTTGGTGGCAGCATAAGTTCTTAGGGATGGGATATCTGGGAATTCTTCCTTGCTGATGAAGCTTAGCTTGGCCAGGTAGGTTATTCTTGGTTGAAATTGTTTATCTTTTAAGACTTTGAAGATAGGGCTCCAAGCTCTCCTAGGCTGCAGGGTTTCTGTAGATAAATCTGCTGCTATTCTGATTGGCCTTCCATGGTAGGTGATCTGGCCTTTTTCTCTTGCTGCCTTTAGGATTTTTTCTTTTATGCCTACTTTGTTTAGGCAAATTATTATGTGTCTAGAAGTTGGTCTTCTCATTTGTTGTCTTGCAGGTTTCTCTGA
>NW_007249236.1:1581-12786 GCF_000164805.1 Carlito syrichta
CCTGGAACCTATTTCCCTCTGCCTTACAATCTGTCCGTGCAGCAGTATGTAGGCTTGGTCCCTTAGGAACCGAGGTGGGGGTTGTTGATAGGTGGGTGGGGCAATGGAAATCTCTGCCTGGAGAATGGCCGAGGTGGCAGTTTCACTTTCACAGATCATTTCTCTCCACTTGTCTGGGTCTCCAAGCTTGGGGTCACACGCTGAGTGCCTCAGCCAGGGTGGGCCCAGAGCTCCAAAGCTCCAAAGCTCCAAATGGCAGACAGTGAGTGGCGACAGTGGCCCTGGGCCCCCCACATGGTACTTCAGCCAGGAATGGGACCGGTGTCTCTGAGGGGCAAGCACCCAGAGCCTCCCTGAGTGACCAGTGGCTTGGTACTGGGTGCTGGGTGAGATCGATGTAGCCAGGGAGGGAGTCGAGACCTGAGACTCCCACACAGGTGGGAGTTACACATGGTGGAACAGCAGCAGCTAGGGCTGCAATATCCGGCCCTTTGTGGGACCAAAGGTCCCCGGGCCTCGGACCAGTGCAGCTGGCAGTGGACTGGGGGATAGGGGGAAGAAAAGTAAGAGTCTTTTTTGGAACTCATGTTCAGAGAATCTCCCAAGTCCACCTATGCCGTTGCCATCTTACCGGAACCCCCTCCAAAACCATGCTTTTCTATAACATACTTTTATATGTAATAATAAACCCACATATATTTAATCTTTCTATACAACTTAAGAAGCAAAGCAAATTCATAGTTTTGTTCTGCAGTGTTTTTGTTTTTTATTTTATTTGAAAATGACCCAGACATTTAACAAATATTCATTATTTAGGTTGAAGTAACATAATTTTAATTTTTAAATTACATTAAAATGTATTTATACATGTTTACATCCATATTTACCTAATTATATTTAATAATTTGCCTAGATTGCTTATGAAAATAGAGATATTAGACAAAACTAGTCATCTTCTTCTTTTTTTTTTTTTGAGTCAGTGTATTACTCTGTTGCTCATGGCCACTGCAGCCTCAACCTGCTGGGCTCTGGCAATCTTTCAACCTCAGTCTTCCAAGTAACTGGAATTACAAGCACATGCCACCATGCCCAGTTAATTTTTTGATTTATTGTAGAGGTGAGGTCTCACCAAGTTGCCCAGGCTGTTCTTGAACTGGTGGGCTCAGGCAATCCTCTTAACCTTGGTCACCCAAAGTGCTGGGATTATAGGCATGAGCCACCCACCCAGCAGTAGCCATCATTTTAAGTCATTTCACTGTTGACCATTTTTATAGACAGTGAATATCAGATATTCACCTAAGTGAGAACCTTAAAGTTAATTATAAGGGTATTTTGCTGATGACTCAGAAGATACAGTTGTTTTTTTATTAAACCAACACTATTAAATTAAGCTTATTTATCAAAGAGTTATTTTGGTTTTAGGGTGGGTCTATAATTTTTTTAGTCTTAAAACATCTGATCAGCATATCTGGGGAATAATGTATGCTGATAATTTTAAATACGTTTCTATTTTAATTTTACTAATACTTTTAAAATCAGCTTATTTATTAAATTTTTACTTAAGTCACATGAACTAAGAGATATTTGAAATAATTACTATATATTTCATATAGCACTAATTTCTCTAAGATGATTTGAATAGAATTTTTGAGAGATTTCTTTTTTTGGCTACGTCAGATTTTACCACATAGACACAATATATATCATAATACATATTCATACACTTCAACACACACACAAAGATCAAATAGTATTATTTTAGAATTGTAGTCATAAGATAGTAATATAAATTTCCCAGTTTATATAAGAGAGTTAAATCCAAATTATATTTTTGACAAAATGAGACAAGTTTACATAACTAAGCTTTATTTGCCCCAATAGGTAATTCAATGGACCAAAATTCTGAGTAAAGAAGTTTGGTTTTGGCATGGAGCCTCATGCCTATAATCCCAGCACTTTGAGAGGTCAGGGAAAGGGAATTCAAGACCAGCCTGGGCAATATGGTAAGATCTTGTCTCTACAATAAATAAAAAAAAATTAGCCAGATGTGATGCGCATCACTTCTTTGGAAGGCTGAAGCAGAGGGATCACCTAAGCCAAGCAGTTCAAGGCTGCAGCAGCCGTGAATGTGCCACTGTACTCTAGCCTGAGCAACAGAGTGAGAGTCCAACTAAAAAAAAAAATGTTTTGTTCTAAAAAATTTATTTCACCCTTATTTTCTCCTTTGTTCACTGTCAAATGAGTTTACGATTAAATATGTACATATCTACATTTTATCTAGGACTGGCTGAATTGTATAAGAAAAACAAAATCTCGGGCAACCCTTTCAGATCCCCTCCCACTGTGGGAGATTTTCTGTCCTCTCAATAAATCCTGCTTTCTCACAAAAAAACAAAAAGAAAAAAAGAAAAGAAAAATCTCTAAGTTACCTTGAATTATTAATAATTTTTTTTTGTTTTTAGAGATGGGGTCTTACTATGTTGCCCAGACTGGAGTGCAGTGACTATTATCAGGTGTGATGAGGCCGGGTGTGGTGGCTCATGCCTGTAATCCCTGCACATTGTGAGGCTGAGGTAGGAGGATTTCTTGAACCCAGGTGCTCAAGAACAGCTTGGGCAATGTAGTGAGCCCTCATCCTTACAATTTTTTTTTTTAATTCACCAGAAGTGCTGGCACATGCCTGTAGTCCCAGCAACTTTAGAAGCTGAAGCAGAAGGGTAGCCTGAACCCAGGAGGTCAAGACTGCAGTGAGCCATGATTATGCCTACACTCCAGCCTGGTGACAGAGTAAGACTTTGGCTAAAAAACAAAAACAAAACAAAACAAACAAGCAAAAAATGTGATCATAGCATACTACACCCTCGAAATCCTGGGATCAAGTGATCCTTCTGTTTCAGTCTCCTGAAAATTTGTCTTTTATTTGCTGATCTGATTTGCTTGACTAATCCATGTAGCAGGAAAACATTTTAGCACTTCTTTTTTCAACTTTTTTCTGGTTCCTAGGTGGCAAAGTAATTTTTATGCTGAACATAGATGTCTTATATTATTACAATGAACTCAAGATTTTTACCTGTTTGATCTGAGATCCTATTTTTTAAATTTATTTTTATTTTAAATATGTGGGGTACAATTCAGCATTAGGTATACAAATGTTCATCATGTTGATAGGGTGTGCCCCCGCTCTCCCGGCAATTTCCCACTACTGTCAATCCTGTCCCCACCCTCCCCTTGCAGTTTCCCACTACTGCCAATCCCTTTCTTACAGTATTAAAATAGTTGTTCAAGGTCCACTTATGAGAACAAGTGATACTCAGTTTTTTGTTTCTGTGATAGATCACTCAGTATTATAGTCTCTAAGTTCATTCAAGTTGCTGTGAAGTTCATAATTTTGTCCTTCTATATGGCTGCTTAATATTCCATTGTGTATATGTACCACATTTTTTTTATCCAGTCCTCTCTCGGTGGGCAGTACAATTGGTTCCATGTTTTTGCTATTGTGAATAATGAAAGTCTAATTTTTATAAACATTTATCTAGTGTTTTTTTCTTTTACATGATTAATACTTTAATTCACTATTCTATCACCCTAAGCATTTGTTAGTCAGGCAAACCTAAATTTACATTTCCAAAGGTATCTAGGTTGTTGGTTGCTGTAGAGTTGCTGTAATTTGTAACTCCGATAATTTGAAAGCCCTTTAAGACTTTTAAAAAATCTTGACTGGAATACTATAAGCAGCGAGTTTTATCTCAATACCAGCTGAAAAGTCAGCAGATTTAAAGTAGACAAAAAAAAAATAGAATGATAGGGAACTTAGAAGGTTCTACATGCTAAGGGTATAGTTGTAACCTCTTAATTTGGTACTAAGAAAAACAAGCTTGTGCAGTTTGAATGATCCCTAAGATGGCCATTGATCCGAAAACATGCCCAAGGAAAAGTCACATAGCTAATTGGAGTCTTTGAAAACCAGGTATGCTAACCAGGCATGTTGTCTCAAGTCTGTAATCACAGCACTTTGAGAGGCCGAGGTGAGAGGATTGCCTGAGACCAGGGGTTTGAGACCAGCTTGGGCAACTTGATGAGACCTCGTCTCTACAATAAATCAAAAAATTAGCTGGGTGTGGGGCACACACCTATAGTTCCAGCTTCTTGGAAGGCTGATGGAAGAATCATCTGAGCCCAGCAGGTTGACGCTGCAGTGGCCGTGAATGTGCCACTGTACTCCAGTTTAGGAGACAGAGGGAAACTCCAACTCAAAAACAAAAAAAAGAAAAGAAAAGAAAAGAAAACCAGGCATGCCTGAATGAATGATAACCCCTTTTCATATCTTATTAATCTTTTGAGAGCAAAGAAAATTCTGTCAGAAAGATGTTAGGTATTTCACATCATGGCAACTGCCACGGTGGCTTTTAACTAGCCATCCTGTGCCCACCATTTAAAATGTTTATTTTTGCCAGGCTCAGTGGCTCAGCCTGTAATCCCGTGCTTTGGGAGGCTGAGGTGAGTGAATTACCTGAGCCTGTGGGTTTGAGACCCGCCTGGGCAACTTGGCGAGACCTCATCTCTACAATAAATCAAAATGAGCCGGGCGTGGTAGCATGCGCCTGTAGTTCCAGCTACTTGGAAGGCTGAGGTGGAAGGATCACTGGAGCTCAGCAGGTCGAGGCTGTGGTGGCCAGGAGCAGCCACTGCACTCCAGTCTGGGCAACAGAGTGAGACTCCAACTCAAAAATAAAAATAAAAATAATAAAAAATAAGAAATAATAAAATGTTTATTTTTGCTCTTGGAAGATTTTCACAAACAAGGGAAAAGAGCGAATTCATTAACAGATGTACATAACCAACCCAAAATAAAGCCAACCCAAAATAAAAGATACGATTACTCACAAAAATTTTAACTCAGGCATGCAGATCAAACAATATATTAAATTAGATGCCCAGAAAAAAAACAAAGGTAAATTCACCAGAAAATATATGCCTCACAGTCAGAATGCAAATTCTGTAGAAACCAGAGTACTTAAACCAGAAGGATACTTGTCCTTTACTAGAAAGAACTTGCCAAAAAAGACAAAAAATATATATTTTTTTTATCCCAGAAGGGATGTAAGGTTTTTATTTTCAGGTGGCCTTATAACCAAAACAAATTCTAAATAAAGTCACAACGTTTTTACCAAAAAGAAGAGGGCTTGGCTAGAGAGAAGATTCCCTGGAGCAGAAAAGATGAGCCATGGAAATAGAAAGCTCAAAGGGCTCGAGTAAGTACTATACACCAGATCCAAGGATCACTGATTCCTTCCAATTGTGATCTTTCTTCAGGTCCCACTTTTGCACACCATTTATGCCAAACTAAATAACTGAGAAAGGCTCTCTAAAAGAAAATGATGCTTACTTGAAAATATGGCTGTGCAATGGGAATACATATGCCTTAGTAAATTGTGTGGCTATTCAGGGAGCTAAAGGAAGATGAAGGTTTTTAAGGGAAAAATGAGAAGATTACATCATTGTTTTTGAGATAATTATTCTTAGCTCCAAGAATCAATAACAAGGGTGACACCAGTCCTAGGTTGGACAAGCAGTTGCTAGGTAGATGTCCTCATAAAACTATTTTTTGGCGTAAGATTACAATGAACTTTGTGCACAGTTGTTTTATTTTATTTTATTTTTTGAAGAATATTATGCGATGATTCTTTCTGCCACATATTTGTGCATGAGAACCCTTCCTTTATGGTCTTCCTTGGCTCTATTTGTCAGGAAATTTTTTGTTTGTTAACACAAATGACTCCATTTTGATTCTGACAGCAGTCACAACTTCTCTTATCCATATCTTGTAGTTTTCTTATATATTTTTTATAAGCTAGAAAGAGTTTCTCAAACTGCAGTTTTAAAATTCATTTTTCAGCTATATTTCATAAATTTCAGTTATTACATTTTATTGCTCTTTATTTAAACTATTATATTTTTCACACTAGCACAACAAGGCACTCAATCAATACTTCCTGAGTTGGACTTCCTGTCCCAAAATGGCAGCATATATATTTAGCTTTACTCTTCCCATCACAGAAAATTAAAAACAAATATATATTTCTGATATTATCAGCAGTAATCTTCCTGAACTCAAATATGAGGATGAGTCAGTTCCTGGGGCCACAGAGAAGTACAAAAACTTTGAACAGACAGTGAGAGAATCAAATCTCCATATCTGTGACACCCCTCCTTCCAACATTCCCAGCATCAAGTGTGCAAAAAATTTCTTCTGACTCATGGTTTCTACACAGGAAAAAATGAAATTGAGGTGGATAACCAACTTCCCCGCCGTCTTGGGTTCTCTGAGAGAAGACTGGTCCCTGCCTTAAACTACAAGAAGCATTGAGTATGCCTGAAGGGAGAAATATCCCTGAGGATAACCAGAGACAACAGTAGAAGGCACTACCCTCCCCAGCCCTGGAAATTCTGCTCTGTTACTTGGCTAAAGGAGAAGTCAAATCAAAGTGATTGTTCAGCAGCACTATGCTGTAGGAGGTATGCTCCACTGGTCCCCTTGGTACAAACCCCTAGCCAGCCTTTCTACACTGCTGGGATATTCGCTTTGGGACCCTCCCATTCAAATAAGTAGCACTCTCATTGTTTGCTAGAGGCAAAGTAAAGCTGGACTTGTCACCATCTGATACCAAAAAAGAGGCAGTGACTTAGCAAGAAAAAAAGAAAAGGAATACAATAGGTAAAATATGAAAAATCTCTACACAAACTTCACAATAGAAACAAACAAACAAACAAAAAAAGTCAGACAAAAAAGACTGGAGGGAGTGACTCATCCTTTAGTGTAAAAATATAGATTTATATCCAGAAGAAACATCAGCTAACAGGGAACCATGACCTCTTCAAAGGAACAAAGCAAGGAGCCAGTGCCTGCCCTTAACAAGATGGTGATATGTGAGCTCTCTGTTCAAGAATTCAAAATAGCAGTTTTAAGGAAATTCAGTAATAGTTAAGATAATGCAGAAAAACAACTCAGAAATTTATCAGAGAAATTTACAAAGATTGAAATAACTTTTAAAAAATCAAACAAAAATCTCAGAACTGAGAAATACATTTACTGAACTAAAAAATTTACTAAAGGTTCTCAGTAGCAGAATGGACAAGGACCCAGATAAGACTACCCCAAGGCATATAATACATTAACTCTTCAAAGGTCAAGGACAAAAAGAGGATCCTAAAAGCAGCAAGGAAAAAAGGAGAAAATAGCATATTAAAAAGCCCCAATTTGTTGGCAACAGACTTCTCAACGGAAGCTATAAAAATCAGGAGGGAGAAGGATGACATTCTCAAAAACCCTGCTGTCCAAGAATGCTGTATGAGCAGAAGACAAGAAAGAAATGACAGTAGTAAGCCCTTTATAAAGAATAAATATAAATAAAAATAAATATATAAAATAAAGTATATAAAATATAATATATAAAAATAAATAAATAAAAGCTGAATGTAAATTTACTCAGTTCTCCAATTAAAAGACAGAGTGACTGAATGAATAAAGAAACAATCCTTCAAATATGAAAGAGAGAAAATATTTACCTAAACAAACAAAAGCCAAGAGAATTTACCACCACTAGATCCATCTTATAACAAATGCCAAAAGAAGTTCTTCAATCCAAAAACAAACTACAACAAAAAAAACTAATGCACAAAAAGAAAACATTTGAAGTATAAAACCCATTGGTGAAATTAAGTACAAAGGATACTCTACTATTGTAATTGAGGTGTGATTCACTCAAAACTCTAGTTTAAAGCCTAAAGTATAAATCTTTCAAGAACAATAAAAGCTACAGCAACCTATTAAGAGTTAGACAATATAAAAATCTGTAAATTGAGACAATCAAAAGTCAAAATGTAGAGGAGATATGAAGTTAAAATGTAGCTTTTAGTTTTTTCTTTGTTTCTATTCTTTTTCTATGATCTAAGATAGTCATTATCTTTTAAAAATAACTTATTACATCTTTAAGATGTTTTTGGCCTCATGATAATCACAATGTAAAAACCTATAATAGATACACTAAAAATAAAAAACAATGAATTAAAACATTCTATCAGGGCTCCAGTCGCTCTGAGGACAGTGTGCCCCCTGGGCCTTTGACACCCGGGGGTCTGAGGGGCCCCAGTTGGTGGGGTGATGGGGCTGCCATGGCTGCCCTGTGCCCAACCAACTGCCTCCCCAAAATAAAAGAAAAAAAATAATTAAACATACTTCAGAAAAAAACTTAATCTCCAAGAAAAAGAAAGAAAGAAAGGGAAGAGTTACAAATTGACCAGAAGACAAGAAAGAAAGGACAGTAGTAAGCCCTTTATAAAAAATAAATATAAATAAAAATAAATATATAAAATAAATAAAGTATATAAAATATAATATATAAAAATAAATAAAAGTTGAATGTAAAATTATTCAATTCTCCAATTAAAAGACACAGAGTGACTGAATGAATAAAGAAACAAGACCCAACTATATGCTGCCTCCAAAAAACCCACCTCACCTATATAAAGACACACATGACTAAATCTTGTAAATATAATGATAAGTAAGAAAAGTAAAGTCAGTGAAACCTAAAAATAGCATATCGTTTTATAAAGCTCAAAAATAAGTAAAAATTAAGCATATTGTTTAGGAATAAATATCACTAAATGGTAACTCTATAGATATAGATTTAACAGAGTGATAAATATTCCTCTAAAAAAAAAAAAGACAAATAGACCAAAAGTGAAAGAATGGAAAAAGATATTACATGCAAGTGTGAACCAAATATAAGCAGAAATAGCTATGCTTATGTCAGATAAAATAAACTGCAAGTCAAGGACTATAAAAACAGTCAAAGAAGGACACTATATAATAATAAAAGGGCCAGTTTAGCAAGAGGATATTGAAGGGCGCAGAGAACAGTCGGAAGGGCGTCTTCTGAGATGGTGCTAAACACTATATAGAACCAAATACAACAAAGGCCCTAAACTCTGGCTTCCCCCCACACAGTTTCAAGCATGCAGGAAGTTTAAACCTGTGCTCAAACAACTTCTCCCTATAGGAATACTACCTCATAGCCCCCTCCAATAAGACCCAAACACGGCACTGGCCAACCCCTGCTAGACCCAAGCACGGCACTGGCCAGTCCCTCCCAAACCCATAAATACAGCCCTCTCTCGCAGACTTTCTCTCTCTCTCCCTCCCCTACCCCGTGGTTACAGACCCTTTTCCTGTAGCTGCTGCCACTTTAATAAATCTCTTGGTCTTTAACGGGTGAGGAGTCATTACTGGCACCGAAGTTCTTTCACTGGTGCTGTGATTCAGATCGGGTTCCTCTCGCCCTAAGGCGGGACCCCATTCCAGCGCCGGTGGCATTCACCCCTTAAGGCCTTCGCCCATTTTCTTGAACGCCAGTGCTACATCCATCACCGGCCCTCGGATACGTAAGTGCCCCTAACAAAAAAACCTAAAACCTCACCCGGGATAACCAAAAGAGACTGACAATTGATGTCCAGCAGCTCTTTCGGCCCCAGGCAAGGGGGGGCCACACACCACCTAGGCCTTCAAGGCCACAGTGGACCCCTACTGGTTTTCCCCTCTCCCAACTAGGTCTCTAAGGCCACAGCGAACCCCAACCTTATACGGGACCTCTATAACTTCTATGAGCATTCAAAAAAGTGGGCAGGGATTCCCCTCCCTCCTGTCCCACTTTGACCCATTAAACTCTTGGCCTTAATGGGTGTTAGGTCTCACTGTGAATCGGGTCTTCTTGCCCTTGTGCGGGTCTCTCTCTCCCCCCTGGGCAGGACCCCGATTCGGCACCTGTGGCCACTCCAGCCCTCCTGGACTTTCCCCACCCTTTTGAATGCCCAAGCTGCATCCACACCAGCACTCGTTGGATAGACAAGTCCCCCTCCCCCAAACAAGGAAGCGAAAAACTTGCCGGGGGATCTCCAGAGGGAATGGATTTCAGGAGTCAGCCCCTCTGGCCCCTTGGCGAGGGGAAACACACTCCACCTCAGTCTTCATGGCCACAGCAGACCCCGAAGTCTCCCTCCTTTGTTCCATCTCTCATGAACTCCAGGGCTCCCACATCTGTCGGGCAACAGCGGACCCTGAGGCTCCCATGGCTGCTAGCCTACAGCGGACTCTGTAGGGTTCCCACTCCCCAGGGCTCCCACGTCTGTCTGGTAACAGCGGACCCTAAAGGCTCCCACATCTGTTGACCCATAGCGGACCCTGCAGGACTTCTGTTTCTGTTCGACTGGCAGGAATTGCGAATACACTCCCACCTGCCACTCGGTCAAGTGCTCTCTGTCTGTTTCGAAAAATCCTAGCGCTAGGTGCCCTGACCTCTCAGTTTTCCAGGAGAACCCTGGTTGTGTCAAACCTCTGTGACAACAGACTTTGCCACAGCCACACTTCTCGGACAGTCGACTCTTTGGGGGACGCCCCATTTAGTCCACCTGTCCTACCATGGGAGGCTCGTCATCCCTGCCAGCCGATTCCCCTCTTAAATGCCTCTTAGACAATCTCACTACACTTTCCCTCTCCCCTGATATCAAACCCAAACGCCTAATTTGCCTCTGCACACAGGACTGGCCCACATATCCCTTAGACAACCAAAATCAGTGACCCCCTCAGGGGTCCCTCAATCCTGATATCATCCGGGACTTATATAATTTCTGTGAGCATTCAAAATGGTGTGTAGAGATCCCCCATGTTCAGTCCTTTTCTCTCCTCCATGAACATCCTTGCCTTTGTCTCAATTGTAACCCCTCTAACCTCTACCCTCAACTCATGCTAGCATCTACTGCTTCTCCTACAACTTCTCTTTCTCCCATTATTCCACGCACATGTGAGCTTCCTTCTCTAAATTCCCCTTCCCCCACTGCAGACCCTGCAAGTCCCATTTCTGCTCCCTCCTCCCCCATCTCAGATTTTGATCCTGCAGACGAGCCCCCACCTTACAGGCAACCTAAGCTTTCCCCACCCCCACCTTCCTCTTCAGCCCCACCCACTTCTGCTCCAACAGTTCAACCTTTATACCCTCCCCTTCCAATTGCTCCCCAGTGAAGCCTCCGGTAACCTAATCCAAGGCCGCACCAGTCATCCTCACTCCCCTCCGCGAAGTAGCAGGCGCAGAGGGTATTGTCCAGGTTCACGTCCCCTTCTCTATCTCAGACCTCTCACAAATAGAAAAA
>NW_007249236.1:12806-13807 GCF_000164805.1 Carlito syrichta
CTTGCCTCCTTTCTGGGCTGCGTAGGGCTGCACAAAAAGCAGTTAACTTTGAAAAACTTCAGGAAGTTATTCAGGACAAAGATGGGAATGCCCCTAACTTTCTCAGTCGACTCACTAGGGCACTTCAACAGTATACCCACATAGATCCGGACTCCCCTGATGGCCAGCATCTCCTAATGACATATTTTTTCTCTCAAAGTGATCTGGACATTAGGGAAAAACTAAAAAAGCTTGACAGAGGCCCCCTCACTCCCCAACATGATGTCCTAGCAACTGCCTTTAAGGTGTTCCACAACCAGGATGAAAAGGCAAAAAAAACCCAAAAAACATAAATATCAGATGCTGGTATAGGCCCTCCATGGAACTAAGGGTTCCTCTGGTGTCACTCAAGGTGGTGGCAATGCCTGAACCCAGTGACAACCACCGGGACCCTGCTTCAAGCATGGGAAACCAAGACATTGGGCACAAGGCTGCCCCAACCCCAGAGTGCCCCAAAAGCCATGTCCCAAGTGCAGTCAGGCAGGACATTGGGCAATGAACTGCCCCGGTCCCCAAATAGGGACTGGGTCAGCCCCCAACCCTGCTTTAGACCTGTTGGGTATGGCAGCAACCTTGGAATGACGGGGCCTGGGGTCTCCCTGCCTGACACAAATCTCAAATATTCAGGAGCCCAGGGTCACTATAACGGTTGACGGGCACCCTATCCATTTCCTCCTGGACACCGGAGCCACCCTTTCCATCATATGAGAATTTTGGGCTCCAACTTCCCCATCTAAGTCCCCTATAGTCGGGGTAGGGGGCCAGTCCATCATTCCCCACACAACTCCTACAGTTACATGCATTTTTGCAAACACCCCCTTCACTCATTCCTTTTTGGTACTGCCTCAATGTCCCGTACCTCTTATGGGCAGGGACATTCTAGCCAAATTCCAGGCGCCCATCAACTTTAACCCAAGTGCAGCCCTTACCAATCCATCTCCCACAACCTCATTTTTGGCCCT
>NW_007249236.1:14328-15681 GCF_000164805.1 Carlito syrichta
ATATACCCAAGACTAAAGAGGAAATCCAATCATTTTGGGGGCTGGCTGGATACTTTCAGGCGTGGATTCCCAACTTTGCCCTACTTGCAAAGCCACTCTATACTCTCATAAAGGGAGACCCCAATGAGCCACTCCTAACACCCTCCTCCATCAACCTTTTATTGCCCTTCAGCAAGCCCTCATGAGGGCCCCCACTCTCCATCTGCCAGATATACACCGACCTTTCATCTTATATGTGCACGAAAACAAAGGGGTGGCCTTGGGAGTCCTAGGGCAACTTTGTGGACAGACGTTCACCCCAGTGACTTATCTCTCAAAGCAGTTAGACCACACCATCCAGGGCTGGGCCCCATGTCTGCGAGCACTGTCCGCTACCCACATGCTGGTGTGTGAATCCAAAAAACTCACCTTCGGGGCCCCTATCACAGTAACCTCCCCCCACCATCTACAGCACCTCCTAAGCTACAAAGGTCTTCAAATACTACCTCCCAGTTGGGTCCTATCACTCCTTGTCTTCTTTTTACAAGATCCCTCCATATCCTTTCAAACTTGTGTACCCCTAAGCCCAGGCACGTTACTCCCTTCTTCCACAGCCCCACTAACCCATGACTGCATAGAAACTTTGCCCTACTTGCACTCTTATAAAGGGAAACCCCAATGAGCCACTCCTAACACCCTCCTCCATCAAACAACCTTTTATTGCCCTTCAGCAAGCCCTCATGAGGGTCCCCACTCTCCATCTGCCATTGTCCAGTTCACATCCAAGAAGGCCCTTTATCCTCCCCTTCCTATACCTGGTTCACTGATGGCAGCTCCTTCCTACACAATGGGTCCTGGGTCATGGGATACGCCATCACCTCTATTACACATGTCATTGAGGCAAAGCCTCTTCCTCCAGGCACCACTAACCAACAGGTAGAACTTATAGCTGCCACTTGAGTGTTCCAGTTAGTGGCTGGACACTCCCTCTCACTCAACACTGACTCCAAATATGTTTTCCTCATTCTCATCTCCCACTCGACCATATGGAAGGAAAGGGGGTTACTTACTACCAAAGGGTCAGCAGTAGTTAATGCTAAACTAATCTCCAATCTTCTAACTGCCTCTCTACTTCCCACCAACATTGGCATTTCTCACTGCAAGGCCCACCAGTTCGGCTCCTCACTCATAACTCAGGGAAACTCCAGGGCAGATAACGTGGCCCGACAAGCAGCCTTGGGGTCCATCCCCAGCGTGGCCCAACAAGCAACCTCAGGGTCCATCCCCACCATGGCAGCTGTTACCCACCCTGGTCCAAGCCATACGCCTCCCACTAATTCACCACCGCCAACTTCCCCCTCTATCTCAGACCTT
>NW_007249236.1:16247-32675 GCF_000164805.1 Carlito syrichta
GACCTCCACATTAACTGGCATTTCCATATCCCATACCACCCACAATCATCTGGAAAGGTTAAGCGAGCCAATCACACCCTCAAAGACACTCTCACCAAATTATCCCTCGAATTCCATCGAGACTGGGTCTCCCTCCTTCCACTGGCCCTCTTCCGCATGCGAGTCCTCCCAAAAAAACCGTCTCAACTCTCGCCCTCTTCCGCATGCGAGTCCTCCCAAAAAAACCGTCTCAACACTCACCATTTGAAGTTATGTATGGCTGCCCAGCACTCCCTCTGGGAATCTCAACCTCAGCCCCTCTAACACCCACTCACATGCTCTACCCCCTCGTCTTTTATTCGTTCCCACATTTGGGAACATCAAAACCTCCTTTTACCTGTCTCGTCCAACAGTCAAATCCCACCTCCTTTTATTCCTGGACAATGGATCTATTTTTCTGACCCGGAAACTAAAACCCATCTTAACCCAAAGTGGTCCGAACCTCTTCAAGTAGTTTTATCCACTCCCACGGCAGCAAAACTTATCACGGCCCAACATCAGGTTACCCCATGGATTCACATTTCCCATCTTAAACCTGCCACCCCTCCTTCCTCACAATCCACCCATAATAATACTTGTCCACCTACCCACAGGTACACCTGCTCCAAGGTTCCAGAACAGCCACTCAGACTTCACTTGTCCCGACTCGCCACCCACCCAAATCCAAATCCAAACAAACATCCTGGATTCAGCACAGGAAACTTGTAACCCTTGGCCTCTTTCCTTTCTTGGCTTAATTGCCATCCTCTTTACTGTATTACTTACTTGGTCAACACCTACAAATTGGCCATCCACAGCCAAAGCTTTGTTGGCTATTACATACCTCCTCATTATAACTAGCTTCATTCTTATTAAGTGTCTTTTATAAAAATTCACCCCTTACAGCACTATGTTCATCAGCCTAACCCTCCTTCCCCTATTAATTTTAACCCACCTCAATGGTGAAACAACTCCACCTGCCCCCCCTCATTTCGCTGGAGATTCTTTGTAGAAGAGTTCTGGACTTCTAAAGGCCACTCACATACCCAACGTCTGGCCACAGCGGACTGCCAGCCATATGGCTGCCAGTCTCAAGTTTCTATCCCCATGTCTCTCTCTTCCATGCACTCACTTACTTTAACGTGGCACAAGTACCTCAATTCTACTTTATTTTTGACCAAACCCAAGATTACTGTAAACTAATCCCTGAAATTTATGGGGGATGTCCAAAAGTCTCTTGCATGCTCCACTCCATAAGGATAGAAAGGTTTGACGGTGATAAAGACGTTTTTCTTTTCACTTCACAAGGCGGAGACCACTTCTACTCAAACGTCAAATATCCCTGGGATAACATGTGGGAAAAAGGGGTGGTAGGCAAAGTATACAATAGAATCCAAGACTCCACCCCAGCAGGAACCATCAAAATTTAGTGCACCTATATCCGAATTCAGTCAAGTATCCCAAACCTAACCCCTGTAATAACAAAACAAGAGGCAATATCACAAACCTCCATAAAACAGACAGCCAGAGCCACCCCATTTTCCTGGCTCTCAGTAGTCCAACAGGGAGCACGTTTTCTCAACTACTCACATCTAGGCAACTTTTCTAACTGCTTCCTATGTGCAGCCCTCAATCGCCCCCCATTTACAGCAGTACCACTCATAGGAAATCTTACCACCCCCTGCACACAAAATCCTACTGCTCATTTCCCCCCACTATCAGGAATTCCCCTGTTCACAACCCCAACTCAACCATCACTTGTCAACGTTACCTGTGCCCCACCTGGCTTCTTCTTCTAGTGCAACAGCACCCTTACCAAAACCTTGAAGTCATCATGTGTCCTGGTCACCCTGTTACCTCAATTAACCCTATACACGCAAGGGGAATTTGCAACAAAACACACAATAAGCAAACCTACAACAATGATATTGTCACCTCACCCCCGCCAGAAATGGGCAGTCTTTCTTCCTGTAATCGCAGGAGTCTCTCTTGCCTCTGCTCTGGCAGCAGCAGGCTTAGGCAGTGGGGCTCTAGCATACAGCATTACCTCCTCCCAAGACCTAGCCAATAAACTACTCTTGCATTAGAGGCTTCAGCAACGTCCCTAGCCTCCTTACAACGCCAAATCACCTTGTTAGCCCAGGTCACCTTACAAAATAAGCGAGCCTTAGCTCTTCTAACGGCTGACAAGGGAGGCATTTGCCTCTTTCTCGGAGAGGAATGCTGTTATTACATCAACGAAACTGGCCTAGTAGAAGAAAACCTAAACGTCCTCAATCATCTAAGCGATGAATTAAAACGGCACCACCAACAGCCAGACTCTTCTCCTTTCAACTGGTTGCAACATCCTCTTGTCACCTGGCTGGCCCCACTCCAAGGTCCTGTCATTCTAATTTGTGTTTTTTGTTTAAAGCCCCATGTATCTTTAAATTTCTCCAACAACGCTTAATTGAACTCTCAAATCAAAACCTCATCCTCCTATTACTCAATAGTTATCAACCTGTCCCAGTAGAGGAGTCAACACCTCATCCCTAAACATCACTTAATTTTTCTTTTAGATATGTTCTCTTCCAGGATCTCTATTTACCTCCACAGTCTACTCCAAGACAGCTGTTTACTACCGCCCTCGTGCCCACTGGAGGAGTGGCTGGAACAAGTCGCCATTCTACACTTACAGGGAGCTTTCATAAAACTCTCGCCTTCAGAAATCTTCACCTTCAGCGCCTATCTCTGGGCCCTATTATGGCTGATTCTGTGCCCTTCCCCACCCCACCCCACAACGCCCATATCCAGCAGGAAGCAGCCAGAAAGAGTAATGACGCCCCTTTCCCAAATAAACAGAAAAGGTGGGAATGAAGGCGCAGGGAACAGTCAGAAGTGCGTCTCCCGAGATGGCGCTAAACACTATATAGAACCAAACAAAGACAACAAAGGCTCTAAGCTCTGGCTTCCCCCCACACAGTTTTGCGCATGCGGGAAGTTTAAACCTGTGCTCAAACAACTTCTCCCTATAGGAATACTACCTCATAGTCCCCTCCAATAAGACCCAAACATAGCACTGGCCAGCCCCTGCCAGGCCCAAGCATGGCACTGGCCAGTCCCTCCCAAACCCATAAATACAGCCCTCTCTCGCAGGCTCTCTCTCTCTCTCCCTCCCATACCCCACGGTTACAGACACTTTTCCTGTAGCCGCCACAGCTTTAATAAATATCTTGGTCTTTAACGGGTGAGGAGTCATTACTGGCGCCGAAGTCCTTTCAGATATAACACCTTAAAAGTGTATATGCACTTAACACTGGAGTACCCAAGTATATAAAGTAAATATGAATAGATTTAAAGGGAGAAATAGACTGCAATGCTATTAGTAATAGTAGGAGACTTCAATACCCCACTCTCGGCAATGAACTGATCATCCAGACAGAAAATTAACAAAAAATATTGAAGTAAAACAACAAACTAGATCAAATAGGCCTAACTATCATTTATATAACATTTAACTCACCTGCTGCAGAATACATTTTTCTTCATCAGTACATGGTACATTCTCCAGAATAGACCATATATTAGTTCACAAAACCAGTCTCAGAAAATTAAAATAAATTTTAAAAACTGAAATTATAAAGTATTTTTTCTGACCACAGTGGAATAAAGCTAGAAATCAATAACAAGAAGAATCTTAAACTATCCAAGCACATGAAAATTAAACATGTTTCTGAACATCCAATAGGTAATAGATGCACTAAAATTAAATATATATACATAAATATATATATTACAAAACTATAATAACCAAATCAGCCTAGTACTGGCATAAAAACAGGCACATAAAGCAATGGAACAGAATCAAGAATACAGATATAAATTCACACATTTATAGCCAACTTATTTTTGTCAAAGATGCCAAGAACATACATTGGGAAAAAGGCAAGCTCTTCAATAAATGGTACTGGGAAGGCTATATTCGTATGCAGAAGAATGAAACCAGATCCCTCTCACCAAATATAAAAATCAAATGTAAATGGATTAAATATTTAAATATAAGTTCTAAAACTATTAAATGACTGTAAGACAACACAAAGGAAACATTTCAAGACATTGGTCTAGGCAAAGATGTGATGATTAAGACTTCAAAAGCACAGGAAACAAAAACAGACAAATGGGACTGTGTTAAATGAAAAAGCTTTTGCACACAAAGGAAATGATCAATACAGTAAAGAGACAATCCACAGAATGGGAGAAAATATTTGCAAACTATACATCTAACAAGGGATTAATAACTAGAATATATAAGGAGCTCAAACAACTCAGTAGCAGAAAAACAAAACAAAAATGGTCTGATTTTAAATGGGCAAAAGATCTCAGTAAGCATTTCTCAAAAGAAGATGACCGAAAGACATGCGAAAAAATGGTTAATGTCACCAATCATCCATCAGAGAAATGTAAATCAAAACCAAGAGATATCATCTCATTCCAGTTAGAATAACTTTTATAAAAAAGACAGACAATAATAGGTGTCGACAAGGATATGGAGAAAGGGAACCCTTGTACACTGTTGGTGGGAATGCAAACTAGTACAGCCACTATGGAAAACTGTATGGAAGTTTCTAAAAAAAACTAAAAATGGGTCGAGTGCAGTGGCTTACGCCTGTGATCCCAGCACTTAGGGAGACTGAGGCAAGAGGATTGCTTGAGCCCAGGAGTTTGAGAGCACCCAGGATAACATAGGGAGATCTCATCACTACCAAAAATAAACAAGCAATAAAAAAACTAAAAACAGAACTACCATAAGATCTAGCAATTCCACTACTGGGTATATAACCCAAAGAAACGAAAGCAATATATCAAAGAGGTATCTGCACTACCATGTTTATTGCTGCACTACTCACAATAGCAAAAATGTGAAATCAACCTAAGTGTCCATCAGTGAATGGGTGGATAAAGAAAATGTGGTGTATATATATACACAATGAAATATTATTTAGCCACACAAAAAAATGAAATCCTGTCATTTGTAGCAAATAAATGGAACTAGAGGTAATTATGTTAAGTGAAATAAGTCAAGCACAGAAAAGCAAACATCACGTTTTCTCACTCATATGTGGGAGATCTTTAAAAAGTGGATTTCGGCTGGGCTTGGTGGTTCAACCTGTAATCCCAGTACTTTGGGAGGCTGAGGCAAGTGGATTGCCTGAGCCCGCAGGCTCAATACCAGCCAGAGTAACTAGGCAAGACCTTGTTTCTACAATAAAATAAAAAATTAGCCAGGCATGGTAGTGCATGCCTGTAGTTCCAGCTACTTGGAAGGCTGAGGCGGAAGGATCATTGGGGCCCAGCAGGTAGATGCTGGGGTGGCTGTGAGTATGCCACTACACTCCAGCCTGGGCGACAGAGTGAGACTCCAGTGCAAAAATAAAAATAAATAAATAAATAAATAATAGTGGACTTCATGAAGATAGAGAGTAGATTGGTAGTTACCAGAGGGTAGGAAGGGTAAAGGAGAGGAGAAGATAAAGAGAGGTTGATTCGTGGTTGCAAATTATAATTAAATAGAAGAAATGAGACCTAGTGGTAGATAGATCAGTAGGGTGATTATAATTAACATGAACAGATTTGAGAACTAAAAACAAAGTCTTAAGCCTTCCCACTGACTAAATGGAGTCCCTCATGGCCAAGGACCACAGATAAACCTTAAAAACTGAATTCCCAGCCATTATGGATGGAGATCGAACATGCCTCATTATACCAGCTCCCTTTTATGATTTAGACACAACAATTAAGCAGCATTCATGTTAAAATAGATATATCATGACCAGGCGTGGTGGTTCACGCCTGTATCCCAGCACATTGGGAGACTGAGGTGAGAGGATTGCCTGAGCCTGTAGGTTCAGCTTGGGCAACATGGCGAGACCTCATCTCTACAATAAATTAAAAAATCAGCCGGGTGTGGTGGTGCAGGCCTGTAGTTCCAGTAACTTGGAAGGCTGAGGCTGAAGGATCACCTGAGCCCAGCAGATCGAGGCTGCAGTGGCTGTGAGAGTGCCACTGCACTCCAGCCTGTGCAACAGAGTGAGACTCAAAAAAAAAAAAAAAAAAATGAGATCACAAGACTTATAGAATAGACTCTTTGTGGCAATAAAATACCAAATTATAAATAGGACCTAAGGCCATGCCATGCAAGGATTAAGTCATATACCCCCTGCACTTAGAGAATAAGCTGTGTTCTATCACAAGGTTATTCTTTTTCTTTGGCAGCTTAACAAGCCCTGGCCGTGAACTAAGCAACACTGAAACAATTGCAGCTCATTCACTGCCAGATGCTGAATAACTGACCACGCTGTTCCAAAAGCCACAATTACAGCTTTGATTGGACAAGAGACTGACTTCAGTAACTTTCTTCAGATGAGAGATCGCTGGCCACAGACTGGTTCTGGCTGGTTTACAGAGGCTGCTCACTTGAGTGCCTTCATGTCCTTGTTTCATCTTTTGATGTACAGGGCCTAATTGTGAAGTATTTCTATGTTAAGCCTCCACTCCAAAGTGAACATTCAACACATGTCACATGTGTGTTTGTCCAATGCTCAGGGAGGATCTCCCTGGTGAATATTTATAGCTCCTGCCATCACCTGTTAAATATGTATGTTAGCCTACCTGTTCAGCATAAAGTTCCTACCTTGACCCCTCATCCTTCAAAGTGTCTGCTAGTGGTCTATGCTGGAAGCTGTGCTTCGCGGCCTGTCAGGAAGACTGTTTTGCAGGCTGTAATCTTTCATGAGAAATAAACTCTCCCTTCCAAATGTGTAGATCTCGTGATTCTTCAGTTGACAGGCTGTACATTTCAAAATAACTAGGAGAGATGAATTTGAATGTTCCTAGTGCAATGAAAAGATAAATATTTAAAGTGATGGCTATCCCAATTACCTTGATTTGATTATAAGAATGCATCAAATTGGCCCATATATCCTGAAGATATGTATATCTATTATGTGATGGCAACAAAAAAATACTCAGTTGAAATGACGAGGATAGGAGGGACATGGAGAAAAGGGAGAAAGAAACATTCACATTTTTAGACACCTACTCCAAGCTAGGCATTTACCTAGCATTTTCTCACATATTCTTGAAAGTCTTTCAAGATGATTATAATTTTATTTATTTGTTTATTTATTTATTAGAGACAGGGTCTTGGTCTGTCGCTCAGGCTGGAGTGCAGTGGTGCGATCATAGCTCACTGCAGCCTTGAATTCCTTGACTCAAGCGATCCTTCCGTGTCAGCCTCCCAAGTAGCAGGGACTACAGGTGCATACCACCACACCTGGCTAATTGTTAAAAGAAATTTGTTTTTAGAGAGAGGGTCTGACTATGCTGCCCAGGCTGGTCTCAAATTCTTAGCCTCAAGTGATACTCCTACCTCAGCCTCCCAAAGTGTGGCGATTACAGGTGCCTGACCAAGATGATTACTGCTAACCCTGTTAAACTGGAATCTCAGAGTAGAATGTCTCCACAACCACGGGCTCCTTCTACCCTACCTCCAGCTTGTCCATCGTTGTATTCACACATGTCCTGTGCTTCCTAACTTGGCTGACCCACTGGCCTACAGCAGGCTGTACCCTGGAGGACTCAACTATAAGTGCAGCCAGCCCTTGTGAGAGGGACCACCATGCTGGCACAGAATGACCGAGCCAGCTTGTGGTTGGTATGAGACTGGGGGAGAGGTCCCTTCTACCTTCTGCCAGACTGATGGCTGCCTGGACTCTTCTCTCTGACCCCAGCAAAGAGCATTTGGAATAGCCAACATTTGTGAATTGGGATGTACTTCTGGATCTTGAACCATTCCAAGCTTCTCTGAGAGGATATCACAAGAGATATGCTGGAAGGCCTCTCCTAGACCCTGTTCCTTCACTTACTAGATGGCCTGAACTAACCTCTCTGAGCTTTAGGGCAGTTGTTGGTAAGACAGGGATGATAAAGATGGTGATGATGATGTTATCTACCCTGCCTGTTTCACAGCACTGCCTGATGTCCAATCTGTGACCTGTAAATCCATTTATACACATATAAAGATTAATTATTATTGATAAAAAATAATACTAAAAACCGCCAGCCTTTTACTAGCTGTGTAACTTTGGGCAACTTATTTTAACTGTAAAGTGCTTCAAGTTCCTTATCTGTAAAATTAGGACAGTGGAAATACATACCTTTGGTTTATGTGAGAGGGCGGTACAGGGTTATAAAGTTGTGTTCTAATACCACCTACCATTCACTGGCTAGCAGTTTTACTAGTCGCCTACAGTAGGATAGAAAGAATGTGTGTGTATCTGTGTGGCATGTTAAGGATATGTCTGTCAGGGAAAGGTTGAAGAACTCTTCTAAATTAAATGACACTAAAGAGACATGACAGGCTGGGCACAGTGGCTCAAGCCTGTAATCCCAGCACTTTGGGAGGCCGAGGCGAGAGGACTGCCTGAGCCCAGGGGTTTGACACCATGGTCAACTTGGTGAGACTTCGTCTCTACAATAAATAAAAAAATAAGCTGGGCATGGTAGCACGTGCCTGTAGTTCCAGTTACTTGGAAGGCTGAGGTGGAAGGATTGCCTGAGCCCAGCAGGTCAAGGCTGCGGTAGCCATGAGTGTGCCGCTACCTTCCAGCCTGGGCGACAGAGTGAGATTCCAACTCAAACAAACAAAAAAAGGAATATGTCTGTCAGGGAAAGATTGAAGAACTTTTCTAAATTAAATGGCACTAAAGAGACATGACAACTCAATGAAACATAAGATCCTTTATCAGATTCTGGATCGGGGAGAAAGTGCTATGACAGACAGTTTGGGGACAATTAGTGAAATGTGAATTTGGATTACATGGTTCATATAAATATTTTTAAAGATTTAAAAAATGCCCAGGGTATAGAAAACACAACAATTAATCATTATTGACATACTGTAGGCCCCATCTGTTTTGTTCATTGTCACATCCCTAGAGCCCCGAACACATATACAAGCTGAGTTAATATTGGTTGAAGGAATGAATAAACTGGGCTTTGATAAGACAGAGCCAAGAACGAGGGTAAGGTGTCCAGACTCAACTGTCTTCACAAGCAGGGACTGAATTAGCGTATTCACCTTGGTTCCTAGTCATTGTTGGTTACCCTGGTGACCCTTGGCATGCAAAACATTCTAAGATTGATCTAGTTTTTCTAGGCACCTGGTTAACACGCCCAAAATTCCTTCTGGCAGCTCTAAAAATATAATGCATTTGTAATTCACTAACTCTCAATTACTTCGCATTTTGTCTGGCAAGGGAAGAAGGAGTAGATTTTGCTACTGTCCTCCCTCTTCCCCTCAGGGGACATAGACAGTCTCTGATTGGCTGAGGCAGAACCTCAGGTCAATGCTCACATAATAAGAGGAAGGCTAGCCTATGTGAAGAGGTTTGGCTGGCAGATCTCAGCAGAATGTCATGTACAGAGAGATCTCAGATGGCTGGTAGGCACCTACACGCAGCACCCCTTCCCTGAGTCCTGAATGGTTAGCACCTGCCACCTGGGTCAGCCTGGATGTCAACCCAGCCTATCACCGTGAGTATCCTCATTGCTTCTTAGATGTTAGACAGCTCATAGAGTCATAGAGTCTCAGAATGAGAGAGCTGAAAGAGACCTTAAATATCATCCCGTCAGCTTCTCTCCTTTGACAGATGAGGAAATGGAGGCTTGGAGATACAAGTCGGCCTGCCCAAGGCCACAGGAGGTGTTGGTAGAAAGAAGACTTAGGGCCAGGGTTCCTGATTATTAGAAGGGGTTCATCCTACTTTGGCTCTATTATCCTCTTTGGAAGGGTGGGGCACTCAAAGGACCTAGAGACAGTCTGCAGAGGCCCTTCCACTCTTACTGTCTCTGTGGCTACCCTGTAGTCTCTTCTGAGCATTTCTGATCTGGGAACATTGAGTTGCCAATCCCCAAAGTGAGTGGAATTGGGGAGAGAAAATCTGAGCAGTGATGACTCAAGGGAAAGCAGTGATTACATTTTAATGAGATATTTTCCGGACAAAAAAATAGTAGGCAAAACTAAAAATGAATTGTGTACACATTAAGTGCTAATGAGTAGTGTCAACTGGATATCATACCTTCCACATTTTCATGAGTAACTTCGTCCCAGAAAAGATTTAAGTCCGGGTTTGTTTAATATGATCAGTGTCAGAAAAAGATTCTTTGGGCTCAACCTAGAGAATGGGGAAAATTTTTCTGTTGGATTCAGATGAAACTAATATCTTGGAGAATATTGCTCTGGCAGGTACTGAGCCATGTACATGCATATATTAACACCTCATGCAGTCCTCACAGCAACTAGTAGGGTGGGTGGTGGTATTCTCATTTTACAGATTTGAAGACGGATACTCAGAGCAGTTAAGTGACAAGCAATAGTGAGTGTGGTGTATTAATGTAAAGTTTTGGACACTGAATTCAAATGCCACTCTACCATCAAGTAGCTAATGATTGTCTATCATTCCTGGGTGTTAGGCTCTCCTACCCCACAGCATCCCTTAAGAATTTATCTGTTTATAAATAATTTAAACATCTATCATTTATCTTGATCTGTTTAGGTAAGGAAGAGCATATATAGGGAACTGGAAGCCAGATAAATGCACCAGAAAAAGTAGAAACTGTGCTAAGGAGGAAGGATTGATTGGCACCAGTGAATATAAACAATAGCCAGGTAGAAAGTACAGGAAAGTGTTGCCATCTGATGAATTATCTATAATTCCTGGGAGGAGGGCTGGCTACCTGGACTCAATCCTCAACTCTGTCTGCTAGAAAAGGGAGTCTCTGGCTGAGGCTTCTGATTGTAATGGAAGCTTTCCAGTTGTGTAATAAACTAAATAGTCAGCCTAAGTGAGCCATCTTGGAAGCTGAGCCTGAGGACTTGGGGAGTAGGAGGAGGCGGCCTGGAAGAGTTGGAGACTGAGAGGAAAGAGGCAGGAAAAACACCAGGTCTTTGAACTGTAAATCAGTTGGACTCCCTAGTGCCACTGAGGCTTGACCAGTTTGCAAGTTCCCGTGAGCAAACAGGGATGCTTCTAACATGCAAATCCAACCATTTCATTCTCCTGCTTAAAATTCTTCAGGACATAGCCTACATTCTTTAGCATGACTGTTCAGCTTTTTCTCTGGCTTCCTGCCTTCCATCCCTTTCCTCTCACTAGACATCTTCACTTGGACAGTTCTGGGAATCAGATATGCTCTCTTTCTTCTGAGTATTCGTACGAGGTCTGCCTGGTGAAAACAGGCCCATCTTTTAAATAAATGCTGGTATAAATTAGTCAAACTGGAATTGCACTGGGCACAGTCTGCTACCTCTTTTGCACTTTTCTGGTCTCAAGCAGCAGCCACCTTCAGCCTGATACAAAGGATTATTCCCTTCCCAATGCCAGTTGGAGCCCCAGGTTGGTGGGGCTGTGTGAAGTGCTCATGGACAAGACTGTGGTCTGGTCATGGACAAGACTTCCAGGTTGTTGATGGTCTGTGCAGTTCCTTAAAGAAGCAGACCTTCCTAAGATTGCTAAATCTGTCCCTAGCAAGTTCAAACCTCCTGCATCAAGTGTGCTTAACCTGACCCAGGGAAAGACTCCCCTATGGGAAACCTCATTGTTCTGTGACTTCAGGAAGAGTTAGCCAGAACAACTACAACAAAAATGTGCTGTTCAGGCTTTCAGCTTTAAGACATCCTTGAACAATTTTATTTTTACTTTTTTTTTTTTCATTAGAAGTGACCAGCCAGGCTCCGTGGCTCAGCCTGTAATCCCGCGCTTCGGGAGGCGGAGGTGAGTGGATTGCCTGAGCCCGCGGGTTTGAGACCCACCTGGGCAACTTGGCAAGACCTCATTTCTACAATAAATCAAAAATTAGCCGGGCGTGGTAGTACGCGCCTGTAGTTCCAGCCACTTGGAAGGCTGAGGTGGAAGGATCCCCGGAGCCCAGCAGGTTGAGGCTGCGGCGGCTGGGAGCAGCCACCGCACTCCAGTCTGGGTGACAGAGTGAGACTCCAACTCAAAAAAAAAAAAGAAGTGACCAAATTAAGATGGTGAGACCAAATTTTTCACCTATGTCTACCCCACTCCCAGCTGCTTATATTATGGATCATGTACCCCTTGTGTTGAGGTGATCACTTACTTCTTCTTCAGCCTCTTTGAAAGAAAATTATGATTTTGCCATTGATTTAGCCATATGAAACTCATCTCATTATCTTTTCTTGGGTCTGAAGCTGCTGTCTCTAAAAGTGCTGTCTCATTGTGGTTTTGTATTAACCAATGCTGAAGAAATCTTGAATAGCTTATATACAAAACCTTTAAAATTTTATATTATTTTGAAACTTTGCTTCTTTGGGTTTGTGGCATCCTCGTAACCCCATATAGCTAGCTGTGAGAGCTCTACAAATTTGTGAGCTGGCAGTGTGCTAATCTTTGGTGTTTCTTTCCTTGCCCAGTCCCCACTTTTTGGTAATGTTTCTGCAAGTTCTGTTAGGTGTACATCCTGTAGCTTAGTGACTTAAAATATACTCACCTTTGATGTGGTCTCTTTGGGACTGATTGGGAGAAAGAGCGACCAATAGTGTAACTGATTTTGATACTGCATATTGACAAGTGTCTTTTTGAAAAACAGAACCAGTCCCTCCAAGAAAAAAAAAAGAGTGCTTAGCCTGGGCTTAAAGGAGGTTCTAAATAATACAGAACTGATGGCAAAATTTTTCTTATGTCATTTTCTTCAAGGCCATCTGTGCCCTAGCCCATTTCCTATGTCTCCTGTGTGGCTTGCAGCAGCCTGAAATCAGGACCAAGGCAGTCTGGACATCGTGATACCAGACTCATATGATATTGGACCAGAAAAGAAATTTGGAGGCCACTTAGCTCACCACCCTTATGTTACAGGTGATAAAGCTGAGGCCTAGAGAGATACAAGAGTGAGTTTTGGGCAGAGACTGCACTAACATCAGGAACTCCTGATTCTTGGTTCTGTGTTCTCTCCCCTCCTGTCTAAAGTCACTTCAGGCATCTCCTTATACCTGCCCACCCCATCTGGTCTCATACAGGCAAAGTATGAGTGAGGGATTGGAAGGGGACAGGCCAGTGCCTTCACTCTGGTGCACTCAAGGTTGTTAGCTCAGTGACAAGGACAGTGGGATCAGGTATCTGTAGAACACTTGAGGCCAGGAGCCAGAACCTGCTGGAGACAGGACACATGCTCCCCCTAGTGGTCAGTTTGAGCTGAGCTTATGAATGGGAGGAGGAGAAAGGATGGGAAAAAATGCCAGAAGTTGAGGTGTGGTGTATGAGAGACAACAGGGGCCAGCCAGAGGACTAATTTACATGCCTGATCTGTCATTTGAGAGTCTTGGTAAAAACGAAGGTTTTTGATAAGTATTTGGATTTTATATATTGAAGGCTGCACTCTTGACCTCTAATTAAAACCCATGAACCCTCCCCATCTCCCGTGGAGATCATACGGCATGGACAAATCTTACTTAAACAAATCTCAAACCTGTGAGGGTTAGAGAAGGGAACACATTTGTTTATTTTACAGAAAGGGTTTACTCCCACTTATTCCTTGATCTGCCAAAATCTGTGCATTTCAGATTTGTATTTCTTATTCAGCTGATAGAAATAGCCATATCCTGATTTCACTGGTGGCTTACGCCTCCTTCCTGACCCTCACACTGATCTCTCTTCTTCTCCCTGACATCTAATCTTCTCCTCCCTCAGAGGGCTGTGTCTGGCCGTTCTGAAGGTACAGCAGGGATGTTGATGGCAGTGAGTCTTGCTGAGGACCTCCTGGTCAAGTGCCTTCTGCCCTGGAGATCACCTCCACCCTGAGGGTCGGACTCCAGCCTAAGGTCTCCCTCACTGACTCAGCTCTTATCTTTAGTCCATATAATAGAAGATGCCTGCCTCTTTCTCAGGGTCATGGAGAAGGAGAGACGTGGCTTTGAGTAAAGCAACTCAGAAAAGTGTGTCTGCTTATTCCAACCTGGGGCCTTCCGAGAGAGGTTGCCTGAGTATGGCATGGAGGGCCATCAAAGCCAGCAGCTCAAGTGGGCTTTTACTCAGTAAAGGAGAGGGAGTGGGTTGAAAGGCCAGCACATAGGCCTGTGGCTGCCTTCCACGGGCTCCTGGTTATTGGAGCATATACCTCTGCTACTGGCTCCCTAGGCAAAGAAGCTCCTCCAGCCATCCAACCAAGGTGCGACCTCTCCTTATCAGGGAATTCTTCTTCCTTGATCTTCAACCTGCAGGGGTTGTAAGCAGTGGGCATTAAACTGCAGGGGTGTAAGCAGTGGGCATTAAAAATGACAAGGGAGGAAACTATTCTTGTTCAGTGACTGGCATGTGCCAGACCCTTTCCCATGAGCTTTGACTTTGTTCATTTAATGCTCATGAAAATTCTTAGGAGATATTACTTTTTTCTATTTTATAATTGATGAGGAAACAGATGCTCCAAGTGGTTATGTGACTGAGGAGGCATGGCTAGAAATGTGAGTTTAGGGCCTGGTGTGGTGGCTCATGCCTATAATCCCAGCATTTTGGGAGGCTGAGGTGAGAGGATTGCCTGAGCCCACTGGTTTGAGACCAGCCTGGGAAACATGGCGAGATCTCATCTCTACAGTAAATCAAAAAATCAGCTGGGCGTGGTGGCATGTGCCTGTAGTTTCAGCTACTTGGAAGGCTGAGGCAAAAAGATCACCTGAGCCCAGCAGGTCGAGGCTGCAGTGGCCGTGAGCGTGCCACTGCACTCCAGCTTGAGCAATAGAGAAAAAGAAAGAAAGGTAGGTTTCAGAGCTAGGGGTCCCGGCCTGCAAAGCCCATGCTGTTTTCACTGTTTCCACATGAGACCAATCCAGGAGGGAACACAGGATGCATCAGAGTTTGGGACTGAGGCTGGCAGTGGGATAGAGGCCTTTTCCTGCCACTTTGAATGAATCTCCCCCTTCCCACAGGTAGAACTTGCATTGGACAGCCTTGCTTGTCCTCCCCTGCATTTATTCTGCTCTTGCTCCTCCACTTCACCCTGAGTGAAACCAGACTTTGGTCCTCATTTACAGGGAACTCGTCAGTAGTTCTCTTCACCAGTGCTGACCATGTGGAGTGGAATAACTATTACTTTCCCTGTGACCCCCTCACCCGGCCCTGCAGGATTCTCCATGGAGGTTTGCTGGCCACCGTGATAGACACCACATTTTTCATGACAGCATGTAACAGTGCCAGTGCAGTCTTTACAGGATCAGTGACCATGACCTTTAAGCAGTCTGTTTCCCTGTGTGGGTTCCAGTTAGGAGTGAGCTGGTATGGGTTACTCCATGTGCTATGATGGAAAATATGGGCTCCTGCAGCAATCCTGACTGCAAAGAGGAGATTCTACTTTTGATTTTCACATGGACCAATCTAAGCTTCTTAGACATTCCTTTTTCATCCGAGGATAAGGTAGTAAGCTTGAAGATGGCTTACATGTTCAAACATAAAAATAGTCTACATAGAATGATAATGAGCTATTTTTGGCCACCTCTGGTTTAGAGAACACTGACCAAGGTGCTTGTAAACATTTAACTCAGTCCACAAATAATTACACAAATGTCATAACCTTCTATAATGATAATTCCTTCCATGTAATTAGCCCTCTATGAAAACATTTCTAAGCACATTATGTCACTTAATCTTTACAGTAATCCTGGGAGGTAGGTAATATCCTAGTCAACAGATAAGGAAGCTGAGGAGAATACACAGCTAGCAGGTGACAAAGTCAGATCAAATGCAGGAATTGCTGCCTGATTCCAAGGTCTACTTTCTTTGGACGACACTACTCTGCCTCAGTGGTCTCTCCAGGACACAGAGGAAAGAGCAGGTTAGAATCTCTATCCTTGACCTTCCAAGGAGGGCAAACAAGGTGTATCAGTCAGAGATGTACTATTACATATATATATGTGACATATTTATATATTCTATCCATAGGACATGACATTGGGCTGGAAACTCTTGGGTAGGAGCTGATGCTGCAGTCTTGAGGCAAAATTTCTTGATCCTTGGGAAGGCCTCAGTTTTGCTCCTAAGGCCTTTCAACTGATTTGATGAGGCCTACCCAGATTATCAAAGAGAATCTCCTTGACCTAAACTCAACTAATTGTAGATGTTAACCACATCTACAAAATACCTTCTCAGCAACACCTAAGTTAGTGTTTAATTGAAAAATTTGGTACTATAGCCTAGCCAAGTTGACATAAAACTGACCATCACACAAGAGGTTTGCTTATGAACAGAGAACCATTTTGCCAAAGGTAAAGAAAACTTGTCTACATGTGGGTGGAGCCACTTGATATTAAGAAAACTCCACGGGCTCGGTGGCTCAGCCTGTAATCCCGTGCCTTTGGGAGGC
>NW_007249236.1:32695-54472 GCF_000164805.1 Carlito syrichta
GCTGAGGTGAGTGGATTGCCTGAGCCAGCGGGTTCGAGACCCGCCTGGGCAGCGAGACCTAATCTCTACAATAAATCAAAACATCAGCCGGGCGTGGTAGTGTATGCCTGTAGTTCTGGCTACTTGGAAGTCTGAGGCGGAAGGATCGCCGGAGCCCAGCAGGTTGAGGCCACTGCACTCCAGTCTGGGCGACAGAGTAAGACTCCAACTCAAAAAAAAAGAAAAGAAAACTCCAAGTGGGTCCTTTTCATTCCCATGGACAATTCAGACCAGTCAGGACCTGAGAGAACTGTGATCAAAAAGTATGTGCTTGTATTTACAAACTTTTAGCCAAATGTTGCACATGTTTCCTCTTTGAAAAGACAGCAGAGAAACAAGAGGAGTTTGATTTTTCCAGAAGATGGGGAACCGGTTTGTCAAAATGTTGACAGGGTGATTTGTGGCCTCTATATGATGATAAAAACACAAAATGCCACACCTCTTGGTCTTGATTTATGACTCATCTTTCTTCCATTGCCCCTGACAATTTGGCCTTTGGTGCAGACTCTTAGGACTCCACACTGACAGGGACACAGGCCACCCCACAGTCATTCATCCTTCCCTGGGAGACCAGCCCGTAAACCACTCTAAGTCCTTGCTCTCTCGTAGCCCAGTCATCCTCAGCTCAGGGGTGAGGCTAAAAGGCAAGGGTCACTGGTATGAACAGAAGAAAGGTGTTTCTTGTGAAGCGCAACGCAGCGACAGGACCACCCTCTTACCTGAAGCTTCTGGTTGGAATTCTCTCCTTTCCCTGCAGTTTGTATCCATACTTGCGATTGGGCACAGAGAATGGCTTCCCCTACCGCTGAAGACAGTCCCTTGGAGACTCTTAAGGCATCTTTTTTTTTTTTAAGAGTCTCACTCTGTTGCCCAGGCTAGAGTGCAGTGGCACGCTCCTGGCCGCCACTGCAGTCTCAATCTGCTGGGCTCAGATAATCCTGCCATCTCAGCCTTTCAAGTAGATGGAACCATAGGTGTGCACTGCCACGCCCCGCTAATTTTTTGATTTCTTGTAGAAAGGTGCAATGAAGTCTCGCCAAGTTGCCCAGGCTGGTCTCGAACCCCTGGACTCAGTCAATCCTCTTGCCTCCGCCTCCCAAAGTGCTGGGATTACAAGCATAAGCCACCACACCTGGCTTTAAGGCATCTCTTTCAAACTGTGTGTTTGGGGTGGGAGTGGATGTTCAAATGGAGAGGAGCCTCCATTAGTTACAGGATCATAAGACACCCATGAGACCTCTCTGAGAGGTCATTAGGCATAGAAAGGCTTATGAAGATGAGTGGGGTGGAGGGAGGTTGTGGCAGCAGAGCATACACGGTACCCTCAACCTCCTACCAGCTTCCAAAAGGCAAAGATTATCCCTATTGCTTTGACATCAGTAAGAAAATAATTCAGATATTTCTAGAGGCAGCCCTGGCTCCAGGCAGACAGAAAGATCTGGCTGATCTGGTTTTCTTGGAGGCATGCAGTGGGGAGGGGAGATTCACCTGTGTGCCCTTCACTGGTCCAGCCATCTTCTACAAACAAAGTGACACAGACACAAGGCACTGCCAGGCTCATCTCCTCCAGCTCTGGCAGCCAGAGGGACGGGAAAGCCAAGCCTCCATCTGAGTAGCTTGTCTCTCCCACTTACCTTCAGTTTTAACCCTTTCTTTTTGGATGGTGGAAACTCCTCCAGATGTCAAGGCTTGCTGTGAATACAGTTTTAAGAGGAGGTCATGTATCCAAATTGATGAATAGGTGTTTCTTCCTGGATAGATGGTGTTTACAATTCCTGGGTTGGGAAAGTGTCATGTAACCTGATCATCCAACCCAGAGCACAAGGGCCACTTTGGGTTTCTGAAGGACTCAATGTGTAATTGGGGAAATTTAGGTCATAGCCACCAAATCACCTTCCCTTGACTGCATAAATCAAAGAAGGCTTGCTTGATCTTCATGATCTTGTTTTGAGTTAAAGTTATTCACAATGTTTCCACCAAAGATTTTTTCTTTTCTTTTTAAAATTCACTTCTCCAATGCTGCCATTAAGTAGGTACCGCTCCCAAACTCCCACTCATCTGCTAATGAATAATACTGCTTTCACATGATAACCCCCACAGGTAAACATGGGGCAGAGGGAAAATTGGGGGAAGAAGCAGGAAGAGAAGGGACTGTGGGCTCCAGTTGGGATGAGCATTTGCCACCTTGAAAGCCTGCCCAAGGCCGGGCGCAGTGGCTCACGTCTGTAATCCAGGCACTTTGGGGGACCAAGGTGAGAGGATTGCTGAGCCCACAGGTTCAAGACCAGCCTGGGCAACTTGGCAAGACCTCATCTCTACAATAAATCAAAAAATTAGCCAGGCTTGGTGGTGCATGCCTGGAAGGCTGAGCCCAGCAGGTCGAGGCTGAAGTGGCCGTGAGCGTGCCACTGCACTCCAGCCTGGGCAACAGAGTGAGACCCCCTCTCAAAAGAGAGAAAGAAAGACTGCCTATTTCTGAGCCCAGAGCCATGCGGGCATACCTGTGAAGGTGAGGCAGTGGACAGCAGGCTTTCATTCTAGGTCTCACCTCTGTTCCCACCCCCAGAGTGGCTAAGAGCAGTCTCGGAAATACTTCAACCCATGATTGAGCAAAAGTAGAAATTCTTGCGTTATGGGGGTAGGGGGTATTAAGTAAGCTTTCCTTTTAAAAAGAAGTTTCAGTATAGTCATCAACATTGCACAAAAAAAATGAGCCTTGCAGCTTAGAACAATGGGTAGGGAAGTATTCAATCACCAGACAGGTTTGTGTGTGTGTTTTTTTTTTTGAGTTGGAGTCTCATTCTGTCGCCCAGACTGGAGTGCAGTGGCCGCTCCCGGCCACCGCAGCCTCGACCGGCTGGGCTCCAGCGATCCTTCCGCCTCAGCCTTTCGCGTAGGTTTGTGTTTTTTTAAATGTTTGTACTTTCCTTAATCCCTCCCTAGGAAAAAAGGGACCACTTTCTTGCCTGTTCTACGCAACTCACTAGCACATGAATGAAGCCTTAAACAATTATCCTGCTCCCTAAATCACCAGTTTATTTTCTGACCTAGAGTTCCTGGGTGAAGGATCCATGGTGGAAAGTAGTAAATGGTTATGAAAAGTTTGGATTGACCAGGCTCAGTGGCTAGCCTGTAATCCCGCGCTTTGGGAGGCCGAGGTGAGTGGATTGCCTGAGCCCACGGGTTCGAGACCTGCCTGGCCAACTTGGCGAGACCTCATCTCTTACAATAAATCAAAAAATTAGCCGGGTGTGGTAGCGTGTGCCTGTAGTTCCAGTTACTTGGAAGGCTGAGGTGGAAGGATTGCCAGAGCCCAGCGGGTCGAGGCTGCGGTGGCCAGGAGCGGTTACTGCACTCCAGTCTGGGTGACAGAGTGAGACTTCAACTCAAAAAAAAAAAAAAAAAAAGTTATTCTGCAGATTACCAGGGCCCTGAAAGTGTGTACCTGTTTTCAACAGAAGTGTCATGATCCCAGAAGCAGTACCTTTCCATGGATCAGTCAGAAGGGCATAATGGAGAATAGGGAAACTAAAAAAGCTATTGACAGAGTGCAGATGAATCATAAAACCAGAATTTCAACCATCTAGACCAGCACTGTCCAATGGAAATGAATGGGAGCTGCAAGTCAATTTTTATTTATCTTTTATTTTTGGAGTCAGTGTCTAGCTCTGTTACCCAGGTTGGAGTGCCGTGTTACAATCATAGCTCACTTTAGCCTGGAACTCCTGTGGGCTCCAGTTGGGATAAGCATATGCCACCTTGAAAGCTCAAGTGATCCTTCTGCCTCAGTCTCCTGAGTAGCTGGGACCACAGGCATGCCACCACACCTGGCTTATTTTTATTTTTTTCCTTTTGTGTGGAGACAGAATCTGTTGACCAGGCTGGTCTCGAACTCCTGGACTCAAGCCTCACGTGTGAAATTTTATTATCATTCTTATTTATTTTATTGTAATTTTTTGGTGCCGTGACAGACCACACACGAAATTTTAAATATTCTAGTAGCCACTTTAAAAGGTAGAAAGAGTCAAGTGCAATGGTGTGTGCCTGTAATCTCAGCTAATCTAGAGGTGGAGGCAGGAGGATCCCTTGAGCACAGGAGAGTTCAAACCCAGCCTGGGCAACATAGCAAGGACCTGTCTCAAATTTAAAAAAAAAAAAAAAAAACAAGTAAAAATAAACAGGTGAAATTAATCTTTTTTTTTCTTTCTCGCAGAGACTCTTTTTGTTTGTTTTTCTTTTTTTTTTTAGGTTTTGCAGAGATTTTTTTTTGAGTTGGAGACTCACTCTGTTGCCCAGGCTGGAGTGCAGTAGCATTCTCACCACCACCGCAGCCTAGACTTGCAGGGTTCAGGAGATCCTTCCACTTCAGCCAAGCTGGAACTACAGGCATGCACCACCAAGCCCGGCTAATTTTTTATTTACTTATTATAGAGATAAGGTCTCACCATGTTGCCCAGGCTGGTCTCGAACAATCATCTCGCCTTCGCCTCCCAGAGTGCTGGGATTACAGGTGTGAGCCACCGTGCCCCCCCTCATGAAATTAATCTTAGCAATATATTTCATCTAATCCACCTACCCAAAATATCATTTCAACATATATAAAATTATTGATGCGATATTTTACTTTATAAGTCCTAGATATCCGGCATGTAGTTTATACATACTGTGAAAGGGAAAAGAAGCAGCCTCTGCCCCTGGGATTACAAGGGGGGATCAAAGAAATGGCTTCAGCCTTGAAACAAACGTTACTCCCTTCCTGGAGACTTTTTGAAGTTTTTTTTTCCCTCTGTAAATATTGCAAGATTAATTGTATCCTTACTGGCCACACTTGCATAATTAGCACATCTGTTTCTGTAACCTCGCTAGCTTGCTGATGTCAGCAATGAAATGTAATTGTATACCTAACCCTTAACTGTACCCCACAACAGCATAATAAAAAATATTTTAAAAAATAAAAATAAAATAAATAAAATAAAATCACATTAAAAAAAAAAAAAGAAAAGAAAATGTCCAACTCTAACTTTAGCTAACCAAGATGTAAGCTAGGACTACTTAAAGAAGCTCTGAGCAGCGGCTCCGGGCATCTTGCTTGGAATTCTCTTCCTGCAAGCGTTCGCTAGCTGGCAGAGCCTTGACTAATAAACTTCTCCTTTGTAAAAATTGAGTCGGTGGGCCGTTATTTAATCGCTCGAACCCTACTTCGATACACTGCATGTTAATTCCCATGTGCGAAATTTTCGGCATCTAAAGGGAAATGTTACTCTGTCAAAACAATAGTTATGCTTAACAAGAAAGTATTCCACGCTGCTTCAGTTTGTAATACACATTAATTAAAATTAAATAAAATTTAGGACCAGGCATGGTAGCTCACGCCAGTAATCCCGAATTTTGGGAGCCTGTGGCGGGAGGACCACTTGAGGCCAGGCGTTTGAGACCAGCCTGACAATATAACGCTCTCTCTTTCAAGAATTTTAAAAATTAAATAAAATTTAAAACTCATTTTTTCCGTCGCTCCAGCCACCTTTCTGCGCAACAGCCCCAGCTGGCGAGTGCTGCCATACTGACCAGGGCGGGTCTCCACTGTAAATAAATACACTCAGCCGTTCCACGCCAAAGCGACATCCCCGCCGGCACCGCCTTGAGCTCCGGGCGCCGGGAGCCGCGGCCCCTGCAGTTCCGGGCGTGTTCACCAGGTGGCACTAACAACACCCTCACGGGGCGGGCGTCCCACCCCGGAAGAGAAATCTCGCCTTCTCCCGAGTTCTTCTGGCTTCCGCCACCCCGGAGGCACACAGCCTGGTCTCGAGTGCTGAAGTTTGCGACGGAGCAGGATGGGCGGGAGAGCAGAGCCGCAGGGTCTGCGGAGCGGGTGAAGAGGGGCGAGGGGTTCCCGGGCGGGAGCCACGCGCGGGCCGTGCGTGCAGCCTCGGGACGCGCGGGTCGGGCCCTGGAGCCTGGGCGTTCAGGCGAGCGGACGTTGGGGAGACCCGGCTTCAAACGCGTCGCCCGGCTGCCGCCGCCCCCTCGCCTTCTCCTTCAAGGCCGCCGGCCTCAGCGCCCACCGACGGCACCCTGGGCCCCCAGCATTCGCGAGCCTCCAACCCGATGATCCAGCCGTCGCGCCCCGCGCTGCTGCAACCCCAAGATGTCGGAGACCGGGTGGAGACGCTTATGGCGAGTGGCTTTCCGAGAGCGCGGGCTCGGGAAGGGAAATTCGGGGCATGGCTAAGGGCCAGCGAGCCTTTTCCGCGTCCCAGGTGCGCACAGGGTTGGTGCGCAGTGGTGCGGGAGAGAGGGCGTCGAACTCAGGGCCTTGGAAAAGGGGCGGGGAGGGAGGCGAGGAGCGGCGGCCCGACAAGCCGAGGTCCGGCTGCCACAGGGCCGTCCGGGTAGAGGGCAGCGGGATTGCCGGGGCCTGGGCGGGGCCGTGCCAGGGAAGTGTGCCCGCGCGGCCTTCACGAGGTGCGTGGCCGCAAAGACGTTGCTTTGAGTGGGATACGTGGAGTGACAGAGGGAGGAAGGCACCTGGGCAGGTCTTTGGAACCAGACCCAGGAATAGTCCCAAGACCCAGGAATAGTCCGGGAATAGTCCCAAGCCTGGAAGCCGACGATGCCTTCGCGAGCTGGCCCGGGGCCCCCGTGCGTCATGATGTGGGTGGGCAAGGAGAGAGGGCACTCTGAGCTCAACCTCCGCCGACAGCCACCACACGTTTTCCAGGCGACGCCTCGCTTCTCCGGCGTTCTGATTGGTTGCCGGGGTCGGGCCTCCGGGCCGCCATTGGTGAAGGCGGAGTTCGGGCGGAGCCGGCTTTCCTCCCACCCCCTCCCCATCCCTCGCGTTCGGTCTGGTGAGAGTCTTTGCTGGTGACCAGTGGAGGCGGGGACGCGACGCCCAGCCTTGGGCAGGGAGGGGCCTGGGTTTCACGCAGCCGCAGCTTTCTCTCGGAAGTCTGCCTTGCACCAGAGATGGATGGACATTAAAAAATAGAAAAAAAAAAATCATTAAAGGCGGCCACTCCACGTTGATGTCTTTGAAAACTTGCTTACATTTTTCTCTTTCTGGGCCCTCCAGCTCTGGCCTCTAGATCTGAATTGAATTTAGGATTTTTTTTTTTTTTTTAAGGGAGCAGGAATTGCTTATGGAACCAGTTTGCAAGCTTTTAAGTGTTACTCATCCCCTTTGTTTGTGTATTACCTGTTTGGTTTTTCCCTCCCCTCTCCTGCCCCTGAAAAAACTGGATTATTAATCTTATTTCCCTTTAGTATCTTTGAGCTATATCTTTGTTCTTGCTCTGTCACCCAGGCTGGAGTGCTGTGGTGCCATTATAGCTCTCTGCCGTCCCCTCCTCCTGGACTTAAGCAATCCTCTCCTCTTGGCCTCTCAAAGTGCTGGAAAACCCACATGGGTGCCACTGCTCCCAACTTCTATGTATATATACTCTCAAAGGATTTGTGTCATTACTGTTGACATAAGCTTAAGACCATTCACTATTATTTGCTTTTGCCTATTATAGGTTAATCTATGCTGCTGGCATATATAGCATCTACTCTACATTAATGGGCTTGGAAAATTATAAAGTTAAAAAAGTGATGGGCTCTTCACTTATTCAATAAATAACTTATTAAGTCAATAATATTTCCAATCGCTGTGCTGTGAAATTAAAAACATTAAGACTATATTTCCTGCTATCAGGGATAGGGGTGAAGGACAGCAGACTTAAATTCCACACAATCCCTGTGGGAGCACTGGAGAAACAGCACCTGGGAGAAATGCGCAGAAGTTGTAATTACAGGTCATTCTTACATCCTTGCTGCAGTATAGGGCTGGAAGGAGCTGGGGAAGATTAACCCACTGTCTTGTGGGATTGTGTTCGAGGGAGAACTGGGTGCAGTTTTCCTGTTAGATGATAAGAAACATTCATTTGTCACTGTTGAACACCTACTGTGCACCAGGTTCTGAAGTCAGTTCTTAAGATACTACATGAACAAGACAGGAGGAGTTGTGACTGCTCCGTCCCGGACCTGCAGTCATAAGGGAGACACGTGCTGCTGTGGAAGCTCCAAGGAGGGGGCACTGAACCCAGACATGGGGGAGTTAGGGAGCAATTGAGGAGCTAGAGCAGAGCAACAACACATTGGCGTTTTCAGAGGTGAGAGGAAGGCAGAGACCTCCGCTATGGCTAAAGAGTTAGTGGGAGGCTGAGAGCATAGCCCAGAAGAATAAGCAAAGTCGCCTGAGTCATGACTGGCCTTGCAACCAGCTGCTTGGACTTTATCCAGAGAGGAATATGAAGCAACTGAAGGGTATTTGTTTGGTTGGATTTTTTTTTTAATTACAATGCAATGAAAGCTGGGTGCAGTAACTTACATCTGTAATCCCAGCACTTTGGGAGACTGAGGTGAGAGAATTGCCTGAGCCCACAGGTTTGAGACCAGCCTGGACAACTTGGTGAGACCTTGTCTCTACAATGAATAAAAAACTTAACCAGGCATGCGCCTATGGTTCCAGCTACTTGGAAGGCTAAGGCGGAAGGATCTCCTGGGCCCAGCAGGTTGAAGTTGCGGTGCCTGTGTGCCACTGCATTCCAGTCTGACAGAGTAAGACTCTGACTAAAAAAAAAAAAAAATTATAATGCAATGAGAATGAGTGACAAGTTTATGTGATACTTTGTAGTTTCTAGTACATTTATCACTACTTATATTTGTGTTCCATCTTTAATTTTTTTTCTTCTTTGGCTGGTTACTTTAAGTGGGATAAAACATTGTCTCTCATTGAAGGGTTTTGTACCTGGAAGCAGTGGTCAGATTTGCAGTTTTAAAAGATAACTCTCTGGCTGGGTGCGGTGGCTCAAGTCTATATTCCCAGCACTTTGGGAGGCCGAGGCGACAGGATTGCCTGAGCCTGCGGGTTCAAGACCAGCCTGGGCAACATGGTGAGACCTCGTCTCTACAATAAATCAAAAAATTAGCTTGGTGTGGTAGCGCATGCCTGTAGTTCCAGCTACTTGGAAAGCTGAGGTGGAAGGATCGTCTGAGCCCAGCAAGTCGGGGCAGCGGTGGCCGGGAGCGTGCTACTGCACTCCAGCCTGGGCGACAGAATGAGACTCCAACTCAAAAAACAAAGCAAAACAAAACAAAAAAAAGATAACTCTCAGGCGGGGTAGAGTGGATTAGAGGGGTCAAAGGTGAGGTGACAAGTGGGTAAAGAGATAGTGGCAGTCACTAAGGCAGGACATGACAGAAGTCTGAGCCAGGATAGATAGGTGGATTTGAGAACTATTTAGGAGGTAGGATGAGCAGGTGTGGAGAGACTGAGTCAGGAATGGCTCCCAAGTTTTGGGCTTGGGCAAATAGATAGAAAAATGGCAGGGTATTCACTGGATAGGGAGGAAGAGCCTGTTGGAAGTAAGGGAGAGGGACAAGTTTAGGTTTGGAAATGTCATTGGAGGTGGCTGTGGGACAGCTATGTTGGTGTATGCTCCAGAGAGAGGCTGCGAGCGTTGAATGGAAGGATGGACATGGAAGCCATGGGGATGGGTGAAGGAGCAGGGGAGAATGGTTCAGAAACTGAAGAGGAATACCTCCACTTGAAGGAGGAGAGACCAGAGGAGTGGGAGGAAAACCAGGCCAGTATTAATCTCTGAAGCCAAGGGAAGAGAGGATTTCAGAAGGAGCGAGAAGTGGTCAATAGTAGAGTGCTTTTGAGTGCCTCGGTGTCCTAAATTTTCTCTTTAGACTGAATAGCATGGCAAAAAGAGTGTGAACTTTCAGTCCTGGCTGATAGCTTCAACTCTTGTGACTGAGAACACATTTGTAACCTGTGAGCTCCAGTTTAATCTGTAAAATGGGTTTAAAATACCTAGCTCATAGAGCGTTAAGGGATTTTGAGATGGCGTGGGTTGATGCCTCGCCCAGCACTACTCTGCTAACAGTGGAAGGTGGGGTGGGCATGGTTGAGGCTCCAGATCACCATGGATGCCATTAGTGTGGGTTGGTGGGGGCCAGCCAGGGGAGACTGAGGGCCCAGTCAGCATGACTTGGTCCTGAAGCAGCAGGCATGGTGTCTCCTGGGTTCTAAGCCTGGATTTCTGGAGTATTCCAGTGTGGACTGGAGAAGAGGCAAGTGTGTGGAGAACTGCTGACCCAGTTTCCATTTTGGACATGTTGAGCTTTTTTTCTTTCTTTTTCTTTTTGTATTGGAGTCTCACTCCTTTGTTCAGGCTGAAGTGCGGTGGCACACTCATGGCCACCCCAGCGTTGACCTGCTGAGCTCCAGTGATCTTTCACCTCAGCCTTCCAAGTAGCCAGAACTACAGGTGCGTGCTACCATGCCCGGCTAGTTTTTGATTTATTGTAGAGGAGATCTCGCCAAGTTGCCCTGGCTGGTCTTGAACCCACGGGCTCAGGCAATCCACTCACCTCAGCCTCCCAAAGCGCTGGGATTACAGGCTGAGCCACCGAGCCCAGCCAGACATGTTGAGTTTGAGGTGCCTACAGGGCTTTTGAGGGGAGACAGAGAAAACATTGGTAGATTCTTGGAAGAGGCCTGATTGGGCTGGAGATGTGGGCGTTACCAGTGTGTGGCAGTAAAGATCATGTATGGGTGAGGTTACCCAGGAAGGAGATAAGAGGAGCAGCCCCATCCAAGGGGCGGGCCCGGTAAAAGGGAAGCTGGAGGAGAAGGGGAGAGAGACCAGAAACCAAGAGGAGATGCACTCAGCCATATGGAATGCACAAGAGAAGCCAAGTAAGATAAGGGCAAGCAGTCCTTGCTGTGGTAGGTCCTTGGTGAGCCCTCAGAGACCAAGTCAATGGAGATTTAGCTGGATGGCAAATTTGGGGGCCCTGGGAAGTAACTGGCACTGAGTACTTGGAGATGGTGTCGAGGCTGGAAAGGCAAAGGCTTTGAAGCCTGTCTCCTGGCAGAAGAGGAGATGCCAATGGGAGAGAGAGGCCCCGTGTGTGAGGAAGCAGGGCTTGTTGATGCCACAAAGTCTAGGAAGAGAGTGAGAGACACAGGACTCATGAGAATGTCAGTTAGCAGAAGAGCAGGGCACCTCTAGGGAGAGGGAATTGATGCTGAGATAGACCCATTGAAATATGCACACTTTGCTTGGTTTCACCTGTTGTCTTATCAAACCACCCTTTGATGCTTCAGAGGTTATTGGAATGTGTTATAAGCTCCAGTATTTACTTATCCTTCCCCAATAGGCTTATAAGGAATTCCATTTATAACTTGCTCCTTTTGTAGAACTTGGAATGTTCTCCCCTCTAATATTTCAGTTCCAGGTAAATAATTATGCGAAGTATATAAAGGGAACTTTATATTCATCTTAATGTTTTAAGACTACCGTATTCCATTTATTTAAACATAGTAGTCCAAAAGCCACTTAATAAGGGAAAAGGATGTCTTTTTGGATGGAATTTACCAAGTGTCTTTGGAGAAGGTGACTTTTATTCCTGGTTGGATTTTTTTAAATGTGTCTTTTCACAGTTATTTGTGATTCTTCTGGGTTCTAGAAATGAAGGAGGATGCTGTTCTGTAATGGTATCACCAGTATTGAGAGCTGAGGTTCCTGGAATGTGCTTGAGGAGGATGTACATTAATTTTGGAAGAAGTTCTACCTCACTGGATGATGCTTGTAACAAGATTAGCCATGTGTATGACAGTGCATGGGTAGGAGAGACAGCAAACCTGGGAGTGGCTACTGGTCTATAGAGCCATCTGTGATCTGCTTAGGGCCCAGTGAGATAGGTGGTGGAAGAGAAGGAACAAGTTTTAATTGAAGACAATACATAGATTCTACAGGAAGTGGCACTTGCATTTTACACTGTGGCTGAGTTTAAGGTTTTATCTGCTTTGGCTTGATCCCCTATGTATCCCCAAGTCCTGCAACTGAAGGAGCCTGGAAACCAACAGTTCAAAGTTAAAACACTATGTTCAGTTGATTTTGCTTTTGCAAAGATAAGGAGATGACCAGTAACTTTTTTGAGTCAGTGGCATGGAAATAGACATGTTGCTCAGTAAGCAAAATTATTAACAATGTTAAGACCAGAGACACCTCTTGCAGTATACCGTATCCTCAACAACAGTCCAGTATTGTTAATTTCTGGCTATGCTTTTCCCTTCTCTGAGTCAGCCCAGATGAGTTACTGAGAGATTCTTGTAAAGGACTTCGCTCGTCCAGGTGAGACTTGCTCAGACAGAGCTGCTGACACAATGTCATCTTGTCCTGCAGTTACATCCAGTGATCAAGGCTTTCCTGTGTGGCTCCATCAGTGGGACCTGCTCAACCCTCCTATTCCAGCCTCTGGATCTCCTGAAAACACGCCTGCAGACTCTCCAGCCCTCAGACTATGGGTAAGGCCTGCTGCCCCATATTTCACTGAGGAGTTGCTTTCAACAACTTCTCAGACACAGGAGCAGCTTTACTGTAAGTTAACTTTCCCTTCTGTTGGATGCTCAGACAGAAACACAGGCCCTGCCCAGCTTTCCTGTGTTTTGTATATACTTTTTTCTGTGAATTTATTTTTTAAAATATTTAACATTGCTTTTGATTTAAATAGGGTTTTGTCCTGAGCAACTACCTAGATCTATTTTGATGATATTTACATTTTATTTTGCTAGCTTGTGATGTTATACCTGTATTATCTGGTTTTCTGGAAATAGTATATCAGTTGCCTGTTTTGTGCCCCCATATTGAGCTCTGCACTGTATACAAAATGTACATAAAATGGGAGGTACTCTTATTGCTTGCAGTGTAAATGGACAAGTAAACATGAAGCCAAACTGAACACACAGGAACTAACAGTAGTTCCAAGATGCATCATAGAGATTCTTAAGTGTTCTAGAAAAGAGTCTATAAAATAAGTCTTTGAGTGAGAAATTCTTCTGAGAATGGGCCAACCTTCTTTTGAGATGGGCTAAGTGATTTTTTTTTCTTCCCTGTCTCGATTTTGTCTGCCTTTCAGGTCTAGGCGCGTTGGGATGTTGACTGTACTCTTGAAGGTGGTTCGTACAGAGAGTCTTTTTGGCCTTTGGAAAGGGATGTCCCCTGTAAGTTGCCTTCTGGATCTGGGTTCCTTATGCCCACTCCTTTGATAACCAGTCATTTCTTATCCACCTTACCAGCTCTTAAGGATATGTGAGAAGGCAGAATTGGTGGGAGGACCTCCATGGACCTCCTGCCCGTCTCTCATACTGTCACTGACTTCTGTTTGAGGGCTCAGGGAAATATGACATTGGCACGCTTTAGATATGATCTGTAAGTGCAGCATAGTCTCTATAGCAGATGCAGCTGGCACCCCACCTGTCAGGATAGCCTTGCCCTGACCACTTTAGTGAAAGTGGGCTGGGACCACCACACTTGCATCTCTTGCCTAAAGGCTTTTTTTTTGCCTTGGGAACTATCTTTGCTAGAAGTGCCAAGGAATGCATGCCCAGCCCAAACCCACAGTAGTCCTTAGCCATTGAAGATGGGAGTTGATGTTTAAAACCTCACCTCCCTACCCCTCAGGTGTAGGATAACTTTAAGGTGTGTTCTACACTGATTCCCAGAGTTCCCCAAACAGATTAAGTTGCTCACAACAGGAGCTGGTTTTATAAGACTCTCTTTATTGACTGCTTTCTTTCCCATCTCACTTTCCCCAGTTTCCTGTTGGTGTTCCTTCCACACTTGAAATAAAGTCCTTACATGCAAATCATCTTGGGGTCATTTGGGAAAATCCAGATAAGATAGTATCTTACAGTGTTGGGTCTTGGATTTCTTTTCTCCCTCTGACCATTTGCAGTCCATCGTGAGATGTGTCCCTGGCGTTGGAATCTACTTTGGCACTCTCTACTCTTTGAAGCAGTATTTCTTGCGAGGCCATCCCCCCACCGCCCTGGAGTCGGTCATACTGGGGGTGGGCTCTCGCTCTGTTGCAGGGGTCTGTATGTCACCTATCACTGTGATTAAAACACGCTATGAGGTGAGTTTGACTGCTTTAAGGCCTTGGGGTGGCTATACAGAGCCTCTGGGCTCTTGGGGGGAGTGGCTGCTGATGTCAACTCCTGATTTGTAATCAAACATAGAGTCCATTTGTAAGCAGGCCACGCCATATGTGACCTACAGCCCGTGGTGGCCTAGTAATGTCATATAACCTGTAGTTTGCCTGGTTCAGTGCTCCGTGCCAGTCACTGGTTCTGTACTCCCTTTGCAGAGCGGGAAGTATGGCTATGAGAGTATCTACACTGCCCTGAGGAGCATCTATCGCAGTGAGGGACACCGGGGCCTCTTCAGCGGCCTGACAGCAACTCTCCTTCGTGATGCGCCCTTTTCGGGAATCTACCTGATGTTTTACAACCAGACCAGAAACATAGTACCCCATGGTAGGGATAAAGGAAGGTGTGGTGGGAAAGAGCTATCCCTGAGCCATCAAAGCCTTGCCATGTTCTTTGGGATGTGAGACTATTTGTTTTTCTTAGCAGCTCCAGATTCTTTAGGAGAGTTTTAGGAACTGAGCCATACCGACACTGTGTCAGGAACTGGGCTTAGTGCAAAGGTGGATGTGACAGACTTGGCTGCTGCTCTTTGGAGTTTATATCCTTGCATACTACTAGATTTGGGTGGGATAGGGCAGCGAAGGGGAGGGAAATAAGACATGTTTTGTAGAGGTCCTGCAACAATACTTCCCAAATCTAATCTTAAGATTGCTAGGTCCCATCCAAGGCACATCTTAGATGAGAAACTCTGGGGTACAACCTTAGAGTCCTTTTTTTAAGAAGTGCTTGATGTGATTCTTGTTAGACAGGTTGAAGAAACACTGATGGGTTAGGAGTTCGAAGAAAAGTATTTTCACCTTCCTTGCTGTGTTCCCAATTAAAGTGGTTTTGGACCCTCCATTTAGGTGGAGATGAAGGTGCCAAACATAAGGCATTCAGGCAGGCCCACCCCACCCCACCAGTAAGCCCATGCTGGGTAGACATGGGGCAAAATCGATGGGTAGTAAACATCCACTCAGGTAGAGCAAGGTGTTGCTAGAAACACATACTGTTGAATGAATCTGCATTCAGTAAGGTGTTGTGGATAATTTAAGTGAGGAACTGTGACTTAAGTCCCTCAATTAGGAAAGCTGAAATGCCTGCCACCATGACTGGTGACTAGCTGCAGTTGGAGTTCCTTGGGAGATTTGCTGCTCCTCCCCAGGCACCAGGACATGTAACCCTCCACATCACAGCCTTATTTTGCAACAAAAAATAAAGGCAATAAGGAAGCATGGATGGGCAGTTTTTGCCTTCTCAATCCCTCTTAAACATTTTTTAAATTGATACTTGGAAATAATCTTAAACTTCCAAAAAAAAAAAAAAAAGCCACGAGAACATTACAATGTACTTTATTTTCCTGAACCCCCTGAGGGTAAATTGCAGGCATGATGTCCCTTTACTTTATACTTAAATACCTCTGTGTATTTCCTAAGAATTAGGACATACTCTCACCTAACCATTTTGTCAAATTCAGGACATTTAGCATAGGTACAATTCTTTCATATATAGTCTATATTCTGATTTCTCTAATTGTCCCAATTATGTATTTTGTAATAATTTTTGTTGTAAGTTTTCAAGATTATAGGCCAGTTATATACCTCAGAATGGCTTTGTCTGTTTCTTTGTGATCAGATTTAGTTCTGCCTTTTCAGCAGAGAACCACATAAATGATGCTGTATCCTCATTGCCTTGTATCAGGAGACTCATGACATCAATTTTACCCATTGTGAGTGACAGTAACGTTTTATCACTTGGATAAGGGAGTGTCTGCTAGGCGTCTCCCCTGAAAACCCAATTACTTTGTTTTGTAATTTCCAAGTATCTTTGTGGGAAGATAACTTTGAATCCATATTAACATCTCATTTCTTTCTACCACATGTTTTAGTATTGGTTAATAATTCTAGCCTGAGTCAATTATTGTGATGTGATTGTAAAAAGGTGCTTTTCTAACTCCATCATTTCATCTACATTTATTATTTGCACCTTTAAATTTTTAATTATTTGCCTTGTTTGAATACAGACTTTTCTTGCTGTTGGGAAGAATTAGTAGACAACTTGCACTGACCTTTATCTGACGAATGTGAGATTTATAATTGCAGTTACCTCTGTTCTATTTCAGACCAGTTGGATGCAACCTTTATTCCCATTATAAATTTCAGCTGTGGGATATTTGCTGGTATTCTGGCCTCGCTGGTAACTCAACCTGCAGACGTTATCAAAACTCACATGCAGCTCTCCCCAGTGAAGTTTCGGTGGATTGGCCAAGCAGTGACACTCATTTTCAAAGTAAGAATATAGAATAAATCCTAGTTCTTGTTCTACTTTGAGATCTCGCTCTCTCTCTAGAGCAGTAATTCTCATCTTTCATTCACATTAGAATCACCTAGAGAGCTTTTAAAAATCTCCATTCCTTAAAAATTAGCCAGATGTGGTGCATATCTGTAGTCCCAGCTGCTCAGAAGACTGAGGTGGAAGGCTCACCTGAGCCCAGGAGATCAAGGCTGCAGTGAACCATGATCATGCCACTGTACTCCAGCCTAGGCAGAGTAAAACTCTAACAAAACAAAACAAAAAAATCCCCATTCCCAGGTCAAAATATAGGCTAATTACACAGAGCCCTTGGGGGATGAAACCCCAGCAATTTTTTTTTCTTTTTACGTTCCCCAGTGATTTCAATGTGTTGCCAAGGTTGAGAACCACAAAACCTATATTTTTTTTAGTATGGGGCACTTGCATTAGGACTACCTGTGATATTTGCTAAACATGCAAATGGCTGAACTCTGCTTCAGACCTACCAAATTGGGAATCTGGGTGGACCTATTACTCTAATTAAGGACATAGGGTAAAATACTATAAAGTCAGGAAAAAACACACACACACAAACACATTGTTTTGTTGTAGCAGTTTGCTCTAATACAAATGGAAAAATAGTATTATTGAAGATAAAAAGGGCAATGGATGTCAAATGCACTGAGTACTATCTGTAAGCTGATGAGTTGGCTTTTTTAGAACATGTGCTGTGTTTGTTAGAGGTAAATGTGCATTTGTGAATCTAATATTCCTCACACTATTTAGGTTCTTTTTTCCTATATCTAAAGTCATATAGTTTTAAAATAATATATACTTCAGCAAACACGAAATTACAAATCAATCCAGGTTATGCAGGAGGGAGGAGGAAGAGGTGTTTGTCTTTAATTCTTATAAAAATAGGGCCACCAAGAGCATATAGTCAGTTACAAAAAGGTACTCCCACCTGATAGACAAATCAAGAAGACTACTTTTCCTTCCGCCTGGATCCAGGATGCAAGGCTTGGCAAGCAGACCTCTGTCTGGATTTCATCTGCTACTCAGGGCTAAGTGCTTCTGTGCAGTGTACAAACTGCACGACTATACATGGCAACCTTGCATAAAGATTTTCAGCTAAGCTAGGTGTAGTGGCTCACGCTTGTCAACCCAGCACTTTGAGAACCAGAGGCAAGAAGATTGCCTGAGCCCAGGGGTTCGAGATCAGCCTGGGCAACTTGGCAAGATCTCGTCTCTACAACAAATCAAAAACTTAGCTGAGCATGGTGGCACTCACCTGTAGTGCCAGCTACTTGAAAGGCTGAAGCGGAAGGATTGTCTGAGCCCAGCTGGTCGAGGCTGCGGTAGCCATGAGCGTGCCACTGCACTCCAGCCTAGATGACAGAGTGAGACTCTGACCCCCCCAAAAAAGGATTTTCAGCTAAGAAATTCCCCTAGATAGAGCAGGCCTAAAAAGGTAAAGCCCAGCAACTATACAAAAAGATATTTTAAAGTTCATTAGTTGTCTCCTTGGATCCATTATTTATAGTTTTGGCATAAAGTTTAGAAACTGAGGCCCAAACGTGGGGTAACAGAGACCCTCATTCTGGTGCCAAGTGGATAATTAATTGTATTGCTACTATGCTTCAAGAGTTTTGACATTTATTTTCATTATAGGACTATGGACTGCGTGGCTTCTTTCAAGGTGGTGTCCCCCGGGCTCTCCGCAGAACCTTGATGGCAGCAATGGCTTGGACAGTGTATGAAGAGATGATGGCCAAGATGGGCCTGAAGTCCTGACCAAGAGAGGACTGGGAAAGGGTGGAATCTCTTGCCCTGGTTGGCTTCTGCCAAGGGCTGCTGCTTTTCACTATCCTGGAGTAAAATGAAGTCCTTCCTGGAAAGCCAGGCAGAAGATGGCTTTGCCTTCGATAATCCCATTCAATGAGAGAAAGGTGGACCTGATTCAAGCTATCAGAATCTCCCAAAAGAGGAGTCACCAATACTTATAGCACATTGGGGAGATAGGAGAGTACTTGCATACCCTGCAAGGCTACTTGAAGAGGCCTGTCTGGGGAGAGCTCTTTCAGGTGGCTGCACTTCAGCCCCCACTTACGCCACAGTGCCTCCTTGGATATGTTCTTGGGCAAGAAATCACACAGCCAGAGAAGCTGTAGGCTGCCTGGTGGGCCAGAGGAACTCCAGGGGGAAGACTGGATCTGAGGAGAGGAATCACTGTCAGTCTGATGACCAGGCTGAAGACTGTCAGAGGTGATGTTAGGATGAGGAAGAGCAGATGTCTTTATTAAATTGGTTCCTAATCAACTTCTCAAAGGGTCTGTGGCTTCGTAGGCTCTAAATGTTCAAATAAAATGTTTTGGTCTTGGCCCTGTACCTCTAAGTTGTTCTGGCATTTTTTTTTTTCTGCAAATAAAAGTATTTTATCGTTGAAAGCTGTTTGGAAAATCTAGTGTCATCACTCTTTCTAAAGTAACATTATTTCTAGGAAGGCTGGCTCTTGACCTATATAGGTACCTAAAACCTAAATTCTTTTAAAAACAATCTTATTTTATATACCACGGCAATCCACTCAAGTATACAATTTGATGATTTTTAGTAACATTACTGAATGGTGCAACTATCACCATAAATCAGTTCGAGAACATTTTCATCCCCCAGTGAGATCCCTCATGCCCATTTACAATTAATCCTTCCTAGCCACAGCCCACCACTGATCTACTTTCTGTCTTCATAAATTTGCCTTTTCTGGCCAGGCGTGGTGGCTCACGCCTATAATCCCAGCACTTTGGGAGGCTGAGGTGAGAGGATTACCTGAGCCCACAGGTTCAAGACCAGCCTGGGCAAATTGGTGAGACCTCATCTCTACAATAAATCAAATATTAGCCGGTGTGGTGGTACTTGCCTGTAGTTCCAGCTACTTGGAAGAATTACCTGAACCCAGTTGGTCAAGGCTACGGTGGCCATGAGCATACCACTGCACTCTGGCCTGGGCGACAGAGACTCCAACTCCAAAAAAAAATTTGTTTTCTGGATACTTCGTATAGATGGAATCATACAATAGTCTTTCATTCAATAGTCTTTGCATAATGTGTTAGAGGTTCATCCATGATGTGGCATGCACAATATCTAGTTCTTTTTGTTATGGCTAAGTCATATTCTATTGTATGCATATACTGTATCTATTCATGAGTTGATGAATATTTGAGTTGTTTCTTTTTGGAGGCTATTATGTATAGTGCTGCTATAAATATCCATGTACAAGTGTTTGTGTGGATGGATGTTTTAATATCTCTTGGTTATATACCTTGGAATGAAATTGCTGGATCATGTGGTAACTGTTTAACTTATGAGGAACTATCAAACTGTTTTCCAAAGTGGTCGCACCATTTTATATTCCCAGTGCAGTATATGGGGGTTCTAACTTCACATGCTTGTCAATACTTACTATTGATTGTTGTTGTTTTTTTTTAATAGGCATTCTAGTATTTCAAATTTAGGAAGGAGCCATTACTTTATCCAAGAAGCAGAAGGGGGTTGTTTGGTCTAGTGCTCAAGAAATGGGCTCTCCATCCAGGCAGCCCAGGTTGAAAGGTTGCTCTCTGCTTAGACATGATATTGAAATTGTGTTTAGGAAATAGGGATAGTAGTATTTCCTACTTTCTAGGCTGGTGATGAGAATTAAATGGACATTTTATTTCTGAAATGTTGCATTCGCTTTGTAAGGCTGCCACAACAAATTGTCACAGACTGCATGGCTTATAAAAACAAATGTATTCTCTCAGTCAGAAGGCCAGAAGTCTGAAATCAAAGTGTCAACAAAATTGTGCTCTCTCTGAAGGCTCTAAGGAGGAGACATTCTTTGCCTATTCCACCTTCTAGTGGTTGCTGGCGGTCCTTGGCATTTTTGGTTTGTAGATGCATCACTTCACTCTGACTTCACCAGGCCCTCTCCCCTGTTTGTCTTTCTGTGTTCAAATTTCTCTCTTAGGGACACCAGTCATTGGATTAGGGCTCATCCTAACCCAGTATGATCTCATTTTAACTTTATTACATCTGCAAAGACCTTATTTTCAAGTAAGATTGCATTCACAGGTACTAGGGGTGGGTTAGGACTCCAACATATCCTTTTAGGGACAATTCAACTCATAACATTAGGTTTATGTAATGATTTATAAATTTAAGCTTTTATTTTATTAAGCTTTTATTTTATTAAGATTTTAAATTAACACACCCCATTTAAAATAATTTAGGGCTGGACATGGTTGCTCACATCTGTAATCCCAGCACTTTGGGAGGCTGAGGTGGGAGGATTACTTGAGGCCTGGAGTTCAAGACCAGCCTGGGAAATGTAGTGAGACACTATCTCTACAAAGGGTTAAAAAAAAGAAATTAGCTGGGTGTGGAGGAAAATAGTCATCTGGTTACTAAAGATATGGCTATGTAAGGCAGAAGCTAAAAGAAGATGCACAAGCAAAGGTTTCAAGCTGCGGTTATACGCTCTCTAAAAATGTATCACTATGAAATATTTCAAGCATCACAATAGTGGAGCACATGGTATATTGGCCCATCATTCACATCACTCAGATGAAGTAATTACCAAGATTTTGCCATACTTGCTTGATTCCCACAACACTCTGTCCTCGGCCCCTTTTCCTTTCTTTTGTTGATGAAAAAGTCAAGTTCTATAAAATATTCAGAGATGTTTATTCTGAGCCAAGTATGAATGACCAAGGCCAGAGGCACAGTCCCTAGTGGCCCTGAAAGCATGTAACCAAGATGGGGAGTCATATCCTACAAGCCATAAAATCTACTTGGGCGTGGTGGCTCACATTGGTCATCCCAGCACCCTCGAAGGCAGAGGCAAGAGGATTGCCTGAGCCCATGGGTTCAAGACCAGCCTGGGCAACATGGTGAGACATCTCTACAATAAATTAAAAAATTAGCAGGATGTGGTGGCGTGTGCCTGTATTTCCAGCTACTAGGAAGGCTGAGGCGGAAGGATCACCTGAACCCAGCAGGTCGAGGCTGAGGTGGCTGTCAGCATGCCACTGCACTCCAGCCTAGGTGACAGAGTGAGACGCTGACTCAAAAAAAAAAAAAAAAGTCATAGTGAGAGGACAACAATAGATTTAGGTTAAGAGCATGCTATTGAGAGACCCAAGAAACCAAGAAACTTATTTGCTGTAAAAGTAGCGTTTAGTTCACTATATTTCATATATTCCCACCTCAAGTTTACTATATATTTTGTGTATTCCTACCTCATGTATTTTATGAAAATCTTAGTACTTTGAATCCTACCTCAGACCCCGTAGAATTAGGCATATGTCGGGTTTTAAGCAGTGTTTGTATTTAGAATCCTTGGGTTAAGCATTGTCAACCCCAAACCAGTAGGCTAACTTATGCTTTTA
>NW_007249236.1:54492-55658 GCF_000164805.1 Carlito syrichta
CAGTCCTCTTTGGACTCGGACTGGCAGGAACAGGAACAGGTATAGCCTCCCTAGCAGCGCAGAGCCACCAATATGATGGCCTCAGAGCTGCTATAGATCAAGACATTGAAAGAATAGAGACATCCATTTCTCATCTTCAAGATTCCTTAACCTCCTTATCTGAAGTGGTCTTGCAGAATCGTAGAGTTCTAGATTTAGTATTCCTGCATCAGGGTGGACTGTGTGTTGCACTAGGAGAAGAGTGCTGCTTCTATGCAGACCATTCGGGTGTCGTTAAGGAATTCATGGCCAAGATCCGCGAAGGTTTAGCCAAACGGAAATTAGAACGAGAACAGAGACAAGGATGGCTTCAAAATTGGTTAAACTACTCACCTTGGTTAACTACATTATTGTCTGCTTTAATAGGCCCCGTGATCATACTCTTGTTGTTGCTAACCTTCGGTCCATGTATTATAAACAAACTAATAACTTTTGTACACGCCAGAATAAACGCTGTGCATGTTATGGTCCTCAAACAACAATATCAACAGGTATCCCTAGACAACTCAGCATGTTAAAGGAATCTAAGATTAGATTCACCCTACCCTCATGAGAAGGGGGGAATGAGAGGACAACAATAGATTTAGGTTAAGAGCATGCTATTGAGAGACCCAAGAAACCAAGAAACTTATTTGCTGTAAAAGCAGCATTTAGTTCACTATATTTCATATATCCCCACCTCATGTTTACTATATATTTTGTGTATTCCTACCTCATGTATTTTATGACTACCTCATGTATTTTATGAAATCTTAGTACTTTGAATCCTACCTCAGACCCCGTAGAATTAGGCATATGTCGGGTTTTAAGCAGTGTTTGTATTTAGAATCCTCGGGTTAAGCTTTGTCAAACCCAAACCAGTAGGCTAACTTATGCTTTTACAACGGGATGTAAAGGATAAAGCGATAAACCTCTTTCAAACATTCCTATAAGGTGGCACCAGACTTAGAGGAGCCACCTCCTCTCTAGGTGGGCTTTATCACCGGTTTATATCTCAGTGATAATTTACAGCAGTGGCTATGTAAACCTGCAGGGAACAAAGACCTTTATAAAGTAACTGCCTTGCTATTATAAGCTTGCTATTATAAATTTCCAGAATTAGTATATGATTTTCTACCCCCACATTC
>NW_007249236.1:55678-74653 GCF_000164805.1 Carlito syrichta
TGAAGCTGCTGCTTCGAGCGTGAGCCCAGACTCGAGCCTGAATAAAGACCCTCGTGTGTTTGCATCGGAGCTGGCTCTTTGTGGTCTCTATATCTCTCTCATTAGAGTCCCGGGTTCAACAATAGAATCTCATCATATGGGTTTGTATTAACCTTATATAATATGGCTTACTTTACAACCTGACTTTGGTAAAGCATCACATGACAGACAGCAGCTGTTGAAGGAAATAAAAATATTTTCCCCCAAAATAGGTTTCTTCTTCAACATTTTTTTAATCAAAATAAATTTTTGTTACATGTGTTTTTAACAAGACTGACAGCCTTTTCAATACAGGACAAACTAAAATAGGTGCTTTAAAACTTCCTTTTTAAAAACCATACATTTTACTTTGGAGAGAAACAGCTCATCAGAAAAATACTTAGGTACATGGGCTATTGTTTTTCATGATCTTAGAGTGTGCCCTCCAACTTAAAATTTGGTCCACTAAAATATATAAATATTCCTCCTATCACAAAAAATAAATACCATGGTTTGAAAAAATAAAAAAAACCAAAAGTATCTGGCATAGGCCTGAGTGTACTGGAAAAACAAGTCAGGATGTGTTTCAACTGTACGGAGGAAAATCTAAAATCCACCTAGAACCATTTGGCAGAACAATTGGCCTGTTGCTATCAGGGCTCTCCTGGTTCAAATGGAGATAGAAGGTGCAAGGAAGGGTGCCCAAGACTCAACACCCACAGAATCACTTACTCAGAATTAACCAAAATTCAATATAGAATAAAACATGAAAGTAGAACAATCGCAAGTTATTCAATGCCTAGAAAGCAAGCTGTAAGCTTAGAATGACTATCTCAACAGGAACAATAGTCAACATGTTTATAAGACCTTGAAGGTGAGAAAACTGCATCATTCATAGATGATGTCTTGTGCACAAGTATATTAGTTTCCAGGACACTGGGGACAACAAAACATACAAAGTAAGAATATAGTCAAGAAGCTTAACCTTCCACCATTCTCTTGAGTTTTAAAGGCCAGGCCACCTTTGGCCACTTACAGAGGTGTCTTTTCTTCTTTATTCTCCATGAAAATACTTGCTCTTTGGGACACCAACAGTTTCGCTTCTTCCACTCTCTTCTCATCACAGGCTAATTGACCTTGGCTGCTGCCCAGTGCATTGCTGTAGCCTCATAATGATCCTTAGGATCTGGATTAAACCCACCTTCTAGTAGCATGACAGCAATCTCATGCCTATTTTTGGAAGCCGCATTATGTAGGGGAGTACAGCTGTTTTTATTGACAGTATTCGAGCACTTTTTCCCAGAAGGGCTTTTACAATTTCATCCTGGCCAGCAGAAGCAACAATATGAAGAGGAGACCAACCTATATCGTCGTTATTCACTGACACTCCAAGCTGCAACAAAAGTTCAACAATTTCTGTATGTCCGGCCGAACATACTCAAGGCAATGCAGTTCTGCTGTCCTGGTCAGTTCTAGTAGCCAAGGACTTATCAACGAGGATCCTCTCCTTCAGTTTCCCACTGTAGGCCAGGTTGCAGACCAATAGGTTAGACACACTCCTCCGTTTTGCTTTCCTAGGATCTCCCTCAATGTTTCTGTGACATATTTTGAAATGGCTGCCAGAGATCAAACAGACTGAAATGGTCCTGCAAAGCTATCTTTTGTGGGGAAATTTTGCATTTGTAGAGAATCTCTATTAATGTAGCCAGATCTTTCTTTCTCCTTGTAGGGCTTTCCCAGATCTAGGAGAGATTAACTGAAAGTCTGACACCTTTAAAATCTGAAAAGAGACATTTATCATCCACTCTTTCTGAGGGCTGCCACCTAACCTCCTTATCTTAACCCAGGCATTTCCTTCTACTGACTTCAAGCTTAACTCTGCCAACCAATTGTCAACTGGAGAATCCCTAAAACACACCTATGACTTATAAGCCCTCACTTTGAAGTGTCTTGCCTTTTTGGGCCAAACCAATGTATATTCTTTCTTGTATTGATCTATGTTTACCTGCAATTCCCGTCTCCCAGTATATATATATCACAGTTCACTGCAGCCTCGACTTCCTGACCTCAAGTGATCCTTTTGCCTCAGCCTTCTAAGTAGCTGGGACTACTGTCATGTGCCACCACGCCTGGCTAATTTTTTAATTTTTTTGTACAGACAAGGTCTTTCTATATTACCTAGGCTGGTCCCCAACTCCTAAGCTCCAGCGATCCTTTCGCCTTGGCATCCCAAAGTACTCGGATTACAAATGTAAGCCACCACACCCAGCTGGCCTTTTTATATTTTTTAAATTTCCAAATAAAACTTTAAAAATAAATCCTGAAGCCAGTAATTTATATAGTTGCTCAGGTCCTCATAACCAGTCATTTAATATCCAGTGTCTCCCTTCCCTTGATTTGTAAAATGAAGATAGTGATGACAGTCCCTGCCTCATTTGGTTAATACATTACAAAGTGCTCAGCAAAACATCTGGCATATAGTGTTTTTCACTGGCTGTTTATCTTTTACATTGTAACAGAAAGCAGTCAGGTTATCCACACAGCTAGTCCCCTTTAACCTAATAGAAGCAGTACACAAAATATTCAAATAGTGGCTAAATACTACTTTTACTAACCAGTATTGTAACTGAGCATCTAAGTCTTAACTTTTTTTTTCCTTTTTTTGAGTCAGGGTCTCTGTCACTCAGAGTACAGTGGTAGAATCATGGCTCACCACAGCCTCGACCTCCTGAGCTCAATCCTTCCTCCTCAACTTCCGAAGTAGCTGGGACTACAGGCACGTGCCACCATGCCCACCTAACATTTAGTTTTAAATTTTATTTTTAATTTTCTTAAGAGATGTCTCACTCTGCTGCCTAAGCTGGTCTCAAATTCCTGGGCTCAAGCCTTGGCCTCCCAAGTGCTGGGATTATAGGCATGAGCCACTGTGCCCAGTCCTTAAAACGTATTTTAAAGTTTTTTCCCCCTATCTTTTAACATGTTTTAGAAACTTCTTTTCACCATGCATACTTATCTGACCTTTGCTTGCCTAGAAATCTCAGGAGCTAATCTTAAAACAGTTTGACTTCAGGACTCTCACTTTGGGGATAGTCACCAGTTGATCCATAACCTGACTGCAGCTCAAATAACATCAAACAGACCTCCAGGAGGACACTACCCAAGATAAGTCATCGAAATACAACCTGTGCCATGCCTTTATACCAAGTTTTTCCTTTTTAATCTCTTGCACTCAGCCTAAAAATTTGAATTTTTTTTTTTTTTTTTTGGAGTAGAGGTCTTATTCTGTTGCTCAGGCTGTAATGCAGTGACACAACCATGGCTCTCTGCAGCCTCAAACTTCTGATCTCAATAGATCCTCCTGCCTCTGCCTCCCGAGTAGCTCGGACTGCAGGCATGCACCACCACACCTGGCTCATTTTTTGATTTTTTTGTAGTGATGGGGTCTATGTTGCCAGGCTTATCTTGAACTCCTGGGCTTGAGTGATCCTCCCACCTCAGCCTCCCAAAGTTCTGAGATTGCAAGTACCACACCCAGCCATAAAATGGTTTCTTTGAGGCATAGTCTGGCCATTTCCCCATCTGCCAGCTTTTGGAATAGAGTCAGTTTTCTTCCACTATCTCTCATTGCTTGAGGTTGGCTTTGCATGATAAGTGGTCTAGCTTGCTTCAGCAACAGTATACTGTGGGAGTGAGAAACAAGATCTGAACATCAAGTGCGCCTTCTCTACTCACTTGCATCCTACAGGATTTCCAGGCGCGGGGGCTCTTGTGGACTGGATGGCGCTGAACTATCAACAGCTCTTTATTTCCTGGGAGAGGTTAAGTGACCCAACCTCTCAGCTTCAGAATCACAGCATGTGGTGAAGCTGGGATTTCAGTGCATGAACTTAGTACAAGACAGAATGTGCCAAGTATAGAGAAAATTGTAGGCAGAATGCTTTTGGCAGAAAGAAGGGGCCATTATCATTTAAGTGAAGGAATAAGAGCTTTAGAAAAAAGGAGGGAAAAGTGTTTTGGAATATTGTTTAGGCAATTACAGGTATGGGGCATCAAGAAGACTGTAAAACAACTGGATATCAGACAAACAAATGAGGAGGAGCAAGGAGGAAGTCTAGTCTAGAAAGGAAGGTACCCAATATGAATTTGATGCTTGGGGCCAGCTAGGTGCCTCATGTTCTGGGTCTCTGGACTCTCCTAGCCACCCAATGCCATGTGAAATGTAGCCCTCAAAAAATATAGTCCCTAGACAATTTTGTGTTTTAAAAATTTTTTTTTTTTTTTTTTGAGTTGGAGTCTCACTCTGTTGCCCAGACTGGAGTGCAATGGCCGCTCCCGGCCACCGCAGCCTCTCCTGCTGGGCTCCGGCAATCCTTCCGCCTCAGCCTTCCGAGTAGCCGGAATTATAGGCATGCGCTACCAAGCCCAGCTGATTTTTTGATTTATTGTAGAGATGAGGTCTCACTGCCCAGGTGGGTCTCGAACCCATGGGCTCAGGCAATCCACTCACCACAGCCTCCCAAAGGCGCGGGATTACAGGCTGAGCCACCTAAGCCGTTTTTCTTTTAAAATACAAACCCCTGGAATAAAAGTTTGCAAAAGGAAGGCATTGAGATTTTTGTTTATTAAAAGTAGGTATGGACAAAAAATGATAAAGACATTTGTGCAGAGGACCAGGAGGCTGAGGAAGGGAGGACATTTGGCTGGGGATCTACAGTACCTTGACAATTGCCTCTTAGACAGCAACAACTCCTCAATGTGGTTTACATCCATCACGGTAAACCACATTGAAGTTTACTTTTTTTTTTTGAGTCAGAGTCTCTCTGTCACCCAGGCTGGAGTGCAGTGGCACACTCACGGCCACCCCAGTGTCGACCTGCTCCAGTGATCCTTCCGCCTCAGCCTTTCAAGCAGCCAGAGAGGTGTACGCTACCACATCCGGCTACTCTTTTGATTTTTATTGTAGAGACCAGGTCTTGCCAAGTTTTCCGGATTGGTGGCGAAGCCACAGGATCAAGCAATCCACTCACCTTGGCCTCCCAAAGTGCTGGAATTACAGGCTGAGCCACTGAACTCAGCTCGTTTTCATCTTTGGACTTCTCTCATTCCCTTGCCAAGAATTTTCACCATACAGATCAATTTTCAAGGACAAAGTTATTTTATTTAAAAAAATCTTATGATTTTGTTGGGGAAACAAAGACCTAAGCATAATTACTACAAAATGTCCTGTTGGTTATAATGTAAGTATTCACGAGACTCCAAGTGACTAGGGGGAGCTGCTAAGATGGTTTGGGGGTGTCCCAGAAGGTTCCCCAGAGAAATTCTACACTTACAAACTGTCCGTAAAAGCTCTATTCATTCTGTTTTCAGATAGGTATTTTTAAGTCTTCCTTTTATTTTCAGATGTTTTCAGTAGTTTTAGAAAAGCTTAAAGCCATGATAATTGTTTATTCCTTTCCTTCTATGTCAGCTCTATTAAAATGGGTTTTTGTTTAATTTAAAAACAATCTTGTGTTCTTTGAAAAATACTAAAAAATGAGGGGGGGAAATCATCCAGTTTCTCTACAGTTAATCAGTGGTTCTAAGCCTGGCTACAAATTAGGATTATCTGGGAACTACTTTTGGTTTAGGGTTGGGCATGGTATGATTAAAAACTCTCCAAGTGATTCTAAGTGCAGCTAGGGTTGAGACCTATTGCATAATTAACAATTTGGCTATGGACTATTTCTTCATAATCACACAGTCATCTTTTCACGTATAGGGCTTCAACATTTCTTTTTTCATAATCATCCTTATCTTGCAATTCTTTTTAATATCATAGTGTTGTGGCCCAATCCAAACTATTGGCTGCTATCCCTCACTGTCAATTAAAATACAAGAGGCAGAGACTGGGAGAAAAGGAAATGTTTAATTTTCATAGCCAGGTTATAGGGAGACAGTTGGCATCACTGCCAAAAACCCACCCAAAGCAACACAAATTCATTCTAGTATTTATACCTAAAATCCATAGCCCTTTACTCACCCTGAGTTTGAAACTTAAATGCAGTTTTTGCATGAGTCAAGATTTACATTAACGATGTTTGATATGTGACCACCAACGTGACGTAGTCTCCTGATCATGCTGACATTTTAGAAAACATTTTGGAACTTACAATATGTTTTTACAGTTTTTTTAAAGGAAGGGGCTGACCATTACAGTATTTGGAAAAAAGAGAAAATCATGACATTTAAGATGGTAACTTTAAATTGTTTTAAAATATAATTGTAACAATCTTTTATTCCCAGAGCCCTGGCCTGTAACACTCCGATGTCCTTGTATTCACAGGTGGAGGGGAGGTGGGCAATGCCCGCTTCAAGTTTTCATCTAATCATTAGGTGGTCTGGCTTGCCTGGCTGTTTCCTTTTCAGCACCAGCAATGGCTAACTAGATAAGACTGGCCAGGGTGGCCTGGCTTGGTGGCTCAGCCTGTAATCCCAGCAATTTGGGAGGCTAAAGCGAGTGGATTGCCTGAGCCCATGGGTTCAAGATTAGTCCAGGCAACTTGAGGAGACCTCGTTTCTACAATAAAAATAAAAAATTAGCTTGGAGTGCCTGTAGGGAAGGCCAAAGTGGAAGGATCACCAGAGCCCAGCAGGTCGACGCTGGGGTGACGATGAGCATGCCACTGCCCTCCAGCCTAGGTGATAGAGTGAGACTCCAGCTCAAAAAAAAAGGATTGGCCAGGGCAAGGCCGTGCTAGGAGAGAAGGAGGTGGCGGCAGAGAAAATGTAAATTTTTGAATCTAAGCAGCTTTTATGTTTAGCCCAACTCAGCTACAAAAGAATACAAGTTTTTAAGTTTTTTCTAAATGACTATTCTAACATAACCAAAATGGCCTCTTTTCAGCCTATAACAATAGAACATATTTAAATTATTTTTATGCCTGCATAGTATTGTATTGGAATAATTTTTTTTTTTTGAATTGGAGTCTCGCTCTGTTACACATGCTGGAGTGCAATGGCACGCTCACTGCCACCACAGCCTCAACCTGCTGGGCTCGGGTGATCCTTCCGACTCAGCCTTCCAAGTAGCTAAAGGCATGCGCCACCACTTCCGGCTATTTTTTTTTTTTTTTAATTGTAGAGATGAGGCCTCATCAAGTTGCCCAGGCTAATCTCCAACCCCAGTCTCAGGCAATCCTCTCACCTCAATCTCCCAGAGTGCTGGTATTACAGGCTGAGCCACTGTGCCTGGCCTTTTTGTTGTTGTTGTTGTTAATAATTAATTAATCTTATGCTGGGCTCGGTGGCTCAGCCTGTAATCCGGCGCCTTTGGGAGGCTGAGGTGAGTGGGTTGCCTGAGCCCGCGGGTTCGAGACCCGCCTGGGCAGCGAGACCTCATCTCTACAATAAATCAAAAAAAATTAGCTGGGCGTTGTAGCGCATGCCTGTAATTCCGGCTACTTGGAAGGCTGAGCACCCTTTATAATTGCAGAAGTCAAATGTGACTTGTATTCATCTTTTGTTATTGGTATATATTGTGTACTACAATTTTAAAGGTTTTTTGCTTTCTTAAAATGTATAGGCCGGGCTCGGTGGCTCAGCCTGTAATCCCAGCGCTTTGGGAGGCCGAGGTGAATGTATTGCCTTAGCCTGCAGGTTTGAGACCCACCTGGGCAACTTGGCGAGACCTCATCTCTACAATAAATCAAAAAATTAGCCAGGCATGGTAGCGCCCGCCTGTAGTTCCAGCTACTTGGAAGGCTGAGGCAGAAGGATCGCTGGAGCCCAGCAGGCGAGGCTGTGGTGCCGGGAGCGGCCACTGCACTCCAGTCTGAGTGACAGAGTGAGACTCCAACTCAAAAAAAAAAAATGTATATATTTTTTGGCCCTGCACGGTGGCTCATGCCAATAATCCCAGTACTTTGGGAGGAAGAGAAGAAAGGATTGATTGAGTCCATGGGTTCAAGACCAGCCTAGGCAACATGGTGAGACCTCATTTCTACAACAAATAAAAAAAATCAGCCAGGCATGGTGGCGAATGCTTGTGGTTACAGCTACTTGGAAGGCTGAAGCGAAAATCACCTGGGCCCAGCAGGTTGAGGCTGCGGTGGTCATGAGCATGCTACTGCACTCCAGCCTGAGCGACAGTGAGACTTTGGCTCAAAACAAAAAACAAAACCAAAAAAAGTATACTTTTTTTTGGCACCCTCTGTATACGCAATGTACTACTACATGACCATTTTAAAAAAAAAGAACAAAATCATGTCCTTTACAATATGGATGTAGCTACAGACCATCATCCTGAGTGAACTTATCACAGAAACAGAAAACTGAATACTGTATGTTCCTTCTAATAAGTGAGAGCTAAACACTGTATCCACACAGGCACAAGGATGAGGACAACAGACTCTGGGGCACTCCTGAAGGGGAAAGGGAGAGAGGGGGAACAAGGGTTGAAACTACTCACTGGCTACTGTGACTAGCTCTTGGGTGACTGACAGGCTCAATAGCTCAAGCCTCACTTTACAAAGTGCCGTTGCTAAACCTGCACGTGAACCTATTGAATAAAAAAAAAAAAGTCGTAATATACAACCTTGAATTTCAGAGAGAGAAACAATAATAATGTATTGGAGAAGGTATTTGTCTTTCTGAAAGAAAAAAATCAAAAAGCAAGAAATAATATGAATATAATATCCCAAAACAGAGGATTGAACCAACAAGTGTTACCAGCTCCAAAAATTAAGCAAACAAAAATTTTTAACTTTTTGAGTCGGAGTCTCACCCTGTCGCCCAGACCGGAGTTACAGTGGCACGCTCCAGGCCACCGCGGCCTCGACCTGCTGGGCTCCGCGATCCCTCCGCCTCAGACTTCCAAGTAGCCGGAACTACAGGCGCGCGCTACTACGCCCGGCTGATTTTTGATTTATTGTAGAGACAAGGGCTCGCCAAGTTGCCCGGGTGGGTCTTGAATCCGCGGGCTCAGGCAATCCACTCACCTCAGCCTCCCAAAGGCGCGGGATTACAGGCTGAGCCACCGAGCCCGGCCCGGCCATCTTTTAAAATAATAATCATAATAAAAACCCAAACCTTATCTCCTATTGATACTGCAACATTTTTCCACCAAAGCAAAAAAAAAAAAAAAAAAAGAAAAAAATCTTATGTATACAATTTGTGCAATCCTGTCCTTTTTATTTTTTTTAGGGAAACTTCTCGTAAGTGAACACTTAAAGCCCTCAGCTTTTGTTTTCCGAGCACTTAGGCCTGTTGTGTTGAACAAACCTCCCTACGTGACAGGTCTGGAAGCTGCAGCTTCAGGACGCGGCTCAAGTTCACAGGTACAAACGGCTGGGTCAGAACTCCTCGGCTGGCGGGCTGGCTTTTCTGCCTTCTGGATAGAAACTATGTCGGGAAAGGCGCGGAACGGCGCTGTGGTACTGGAAAGCCCCGAAGACACAACCCCTCCAGCTCGGAATAGGCCGCCACCAAGCGCCGCGCAACCAGGAGCCCGCCTCCCAGAAAGAGAGGCTCCGCCCTACTTCCGCTCGTCTTTCTTTGCCATTGGCTGAGGATGGAGTATATAACAACGTCATTTCCGGCAGCCTGTCCTTTCCGCGCTACCCGCAGAGGGGTCCATACGGCGTTGTTCTCAGTGAGTCCATTGTGGGGTCCCTGGTTCCTCCCCAGGTCACCAGAACGAGTTTCCGGCTCAGATGAGGGTTGCGAAGACTAAGAATGGAAGCCGATGGGGCCGGGTGTGTCTCCTCGGTGCGCGCTGCCTCAGGCCAGCTGCCTGCACGTGGCTGGGCCCTGTCTCGCGGGGACCCATAGTGCACCGGGCGCCGGCGGAGGCCGCGCTCTAGCCAGTCCCAGGGTTTGGGCCGGGGCTGGGGTAGGGGTGCAGAACGCGGGCTAACATGCACTGCGTCGCCCCTGTAAACTGCCGGTGGATCGAGGTCCAGGCGCTGATTTGTACCAGCGACTTGTACTGGTCGGGTTTTCCCGATCACGTTACGCTGGTCAGGAGTTAAGGTTCTTCGCAGGGTTTTGAGACAAGTTGTAAAATTGCTTGGCGAAGTAATTCCAAAGCGCCCACCTGCAATGTGTTAGGAAATGTCTGAGGCCAGTTCACGTGTTTCCTACATTTCCTCTCCTTGTGTATCCAAACATGGCTGGGCTGCTCTGTTCACATCTGGTTGTTACTTTTGCTTGTCCGTCACTCTTCCTTAGTTCCTGGGTAACTTGTGAAGTGTTGAATTTCAGTTTACTGTTTCCTTCTAGTTGGATTTCCTGGATATGCTGCCGTCTACACTATTAATCTCAGCAAGATTTACTAAAGTTCTGTAATCTGGGGCGTATGTCTGTTCATGTTCCACTGGGTTTTCTGCCTTCATTACATTGTAATCTCAATGCATAATGTAGAAGGGGGATAGTCCTTGGTTGCTTTTATGTTATGAATTTGCCTTCATTGGTAGTAGTTAGCCACCCCTAAGTGGATTAGTTAGCGACTGCCCTTGACTCACTGGAGTAAAAAGAACTAGATTGTTAACTGTTTTTCAGATTCCCGTCGTAACTTAAAGGGAAACTTTCACAATGTCCGGAGCCCTTGATGTCCTGCAAATGAAGGAGGAGGATGTCCTCAAATTCCTTGCAGCAGGCACCCACTTAGGTGGCACCAACCTTGACTTCCAAATGGAACAGTACATCTATAAAAGGAAGAGTGATGGTCGGTCATTGGTTTAATTTTTTTGTTATTTAGTTGTAAGTAGAAATTTCAACCTCTTCTGATGGAGTACTGGGTGAAATAATTTTGACATCTCTGCCTCAAAGGTCTCTGCGAAATAATAAACAAAATCGGATTCCTAGATTGGAAATGTGCATTAGCACTAAGGAAATGTTCTGGTTGTTTTGGGAGGAACGATTCCTGGGCACCAGTGAAAGAATATGGCAATTGTTAAGCTTTTCGAGTTGGAGTCTCACTCTGTCACCCAGCCTGGAGTGCAGTGGCACTCTCATGGCCACCCCAGCATCGACCTGCTGGGCTCCGGTGAACTTTCCACCTGAGCCTTCCAAGTAGCTGGAACTACAGGTGTGTGCTACTACGACCAGCTAATTTTTTATTTATTGTAGAGACAAGGCCTTGCCAAGATGCCTGGGTTCGTCTAGAACCCACGGGCTCAGGCGGTCCACTCTCTTTGGCCTCCCAAAGTACTGGGATTTCAGGCATGAGGTACCACATAAAGCTTTTAAGTGATGTGACTTGGGCTGAGTCAGGAAGGTGTGAGATGTGAAGATGAAGAAACCTATTAGCTGAGTGCCTAATAACTTGCCTTCCAAAGTCCATTCAACTTAATTGGTACTGATAAAAGATTTGACTGAATTCTGAGAGAAAAGTAAGGCCAGAGGTGGAAATAAACAGTTTGTCGAAGAGGGAAGATAGGTAGTGACAAAAATGTGGGAGACATTAAACTGGCTAAAGCACCTTAGCTTTTGGAGATGAAGCCATTGAAGAATTTAAACCTGGAAATGGTATGCTGTACAGGGGTTTTAGAATGAAACTGGCATCAATGTAGGTAATGAAGGGAGAAGTCAGGAAGTGGGTAAAAACATGTAGGAGTGCAGGGAGGCTGGTGAAGTCCTATTATAGGAAAAGAAAAAGGAAAATAATGGGCTTTGCTGACTGAATCGAGGCTGCACACTATTAAAGCTCAGGGTGGAGGCCAGTCTTGGCCTGTGAACTTCTGAGTGTCGGAAGTGTGCTATATTAATGGCAGGATTTTCGCTAACACCAGTAGAGCTTGCCTCCATGACTGGAGTTTGATAGTACTTGCTGCCACATACACTCAATTTTTTGGAATGATGTGTATTTTCACAGCTAGGGCAAGTGTTAATATTCTCCTTCCCTCACTTAGGCATCTACATTATAAATCTGAAGAGGACCTGGGAGAAGCTTCTGCTTGCAGCTCGTGCCATTGTTGCCATTGAAAACCCTGCTGATGTCAGTGTCATATCTTCCAGGAATACTGGCCAGGTTTGTGAAGCAATGCTTATTTTTTATAGAAATCTATAGATACTGTGGGAAATATATAAGGGGGGGACCCAAAAAAAGAATCTATTAAAAAATTGTGTATTCTTAAATGTTTAAACTTAAGTCACCTTCAAAGGACTCTCCATTTGATGCAGTACATCTATTGAGACTCTTTTTCCACTGCTTAAAACATTTCCCTTTGAGGACTTTTCATCTGGGGAAACAGATCCAGCTAGATTGGGTGAATAGGGAGGTTGGGGCATGGGAGTTGTCCCGTTTTTGTTTTTGTTTTTTTTTTAAACCCGCTGAATTCCTAAGTACAGTGTGAGCAGGTGCACTCATAAATCATCCATCATGAAATGGACAAACACAGTCCGTGAAAATTCACTGAAGATGAACACAGCCTCTCAACAACGGTAGCTGGTGATGCCAGTTGGTTCCTAGAACACTACCCAGCTGGAGAAAAAGAAAGTAAAAATAACCCATAACTCCACCGTTGAGAATTTTTTTTTCACTTTTAAATATTATTTTTATTTTAAAGATGGGTACAGTTCAGGATTGGGTACATAAGTGGTCATCTTGCTGGTAAAGTTTGGGTACCCTTATTGATGTTATATGCCTTTCCCCACTGCAGTGTCCTACTGGCAATCCTTTTCTTGTAGTATCACAATAAATGTTTAGGGTCCTCTTATGACTGAGTGCATGTAGTACTCAGATCTTTGTTTCTGTGATAAATCACTGAGTATTATACACTCTAAAGCCATCCAAGTTGTTGCAAAGTCCAAAGTTTTGTTTTTTGTGACTGCATAAATAATCCATCGGGTATATGTACCACATGTGAGCAGCCAACAGATACATGAGAAATCTTCAATTGGACTGAAGCATAGGACTTGCCAATATTGAATTGTTCAACATACATGGGATTTTCATTTTTATTTTGTATTAGAATGATAAAATGCTGGGACAAAGAATGTGACACCCACTCACTGCAAAGATTTTCGATTAGGCTACTAGTCCTTGTCTCAAACAAATATTAATGAATTTTTGCCAACTTCAATGAAAAATAAATTAATTTGTATTTTTGTTTTTTTGAGTTGGAATCACACTCTGTTGCCCAGGCTAGAGGGCAGTGGCACACTCCACCACAGCCTCAACTTGCTGGGCTCAGGCAATCCTTCCACCTCAGCCTTCCAAGTAGCTGGAACTACAGGTGCGCACCACCATGCCCAGCTAATTTTTTTGATATATTGTAGAGACGAGGTCTCGTCAGTTTGCCTAGGCTGGTCTTGAACCCGTGACCTCAGGTAATCCTCTGGCCTCTGCCTCCTAAAGTGCTGGAATTACAGGCTTGAGCCATTGCTCCTGGCTTAATTTGTATTTTTAAAAGTGAGGTAAAACTTAGATCTTTTTGCCCTAGATTTACTTTGACAATTAGGTGAGTATTTTATCTTGAGTTGGAGACTGATTTGCATCCCAGACTGGAGTAAGTGGCACAATCATGGCTCACTGCTTCTTTGACCTGGGCTCAAGGCTAGGAGATCCTTCTGCCTCAGCCTCTTGACTACAGGTATGCACCACCACACCCAGCTAATGTGTGTGTGTGTGTGTTTAGAGACAAGATCTTGCTATGTTGCCTAGGCTGATCATTTACTGGACACAAGCAATCCTCTTGCCTCAGCCTTCCGAAGTGCTGGGATTAAAGGCATGAGCCACTTCCCAGCTTACAATTTGCTTTTCTATGGAGAAAATTAGTAGATTTCTTAAACTGACTTATGAATTCTAACTCGGATTTCATCCACTTAGATTTGTCAGATTTAAAACTTGATTTGGATGTGACATATTTCGACAGATTTCTTAAGATGATGAAGTAAGACTTTCTATTTCATTTTTGACGAGAGGCTCCCATGAGTGTTTTTGCAGAAGGTTATTTATTCCTGAAGGGCTGACTTGTGATTGGGACTCTATGTAGTTTGGTACATGGTGGAAGAAAGTTTTGCTTAATTGATGTAGAATGAACCAAGTGACCACTGTCATTGCTTCAGAAAAATTTACTGCGCTTCTAGATTGGACTGGGTAGTGTTGATATGTGCTTGGGATATAGCAGAAAAGCAGTCAAGTCTTTTCTGAAGGGAATGCAGGAAATAGTCTCTGGAGAAGGAAAAGAGTGTGAAGAAAGTTGAGTGCGGCCTGGTTTATATGGGGTAGCTGGGATAAAATCTGACCAGAAGTCATAAGTGCTTAACTGGCTGCAACACATTGTTCTATGTTAGATATATTCAGGAAATTAGAAGTACGTGAATATCTTGCCCAAATCACAGAGGCCCACTTGGTACTTAAAACTAGGCAGTGTGGTCCTGGAGCCTTCAGAAGAGTGGTTGCCTGTGCGCCAGGCTCCTGAGGGAGAAATTGGGAGTGGGAAATGCATTCTCAGCAGAAAGGGGTTAAGGTGTTTTTTTTTGGCTGTCGTTTTGTAAGTGCTTTCAGTTAAGCTAGAGGGCATAGAAGAATTAACACTTCAATTTGATGCGTTCATTTTTGAGAAGTCATCTCTGGGGTACTAACTCTTTTTCAAAGCGGGCTGTGCTGAAGTTTGCTGCCGCCACTGGAGCCACTCCTATCGCTGGTCGCTTCACTCCTGGAACCTTCACCAACCAGATCCAGGCAGCCTTTCGGGAGCCCCGCCTGCTGGTAGTTACTGATCCCAGGGCTGACCACCAGCCTCTCACAGAGGCATCTTATGTTAACCTGCCCACCATTGCTCTGTGTAACACAGACTCTCCTCTGCGCTATGTGGACATTGCCATCCCGTGCAACAATAAGGTAATGGCTTCATGATGTAGAGTTGTGAATGAGTACTCTAGAAAAGCTAGGCATTCCTATGCACATTGTTAGAGCTTGGAGTTGAGGCCACTGACTGGCTGATGAACTCTCAAGTGTAGGTAGTGTGCTACACGAGGGGCAAGTTTTTCGCTAACACCACAAGGGTCTCTGGCCCAATGAGTGGAGTTTGATAGTAATCCTTGCTACAAGTGTAATGTCAATGCTGCCTTAACTTTGAGGAAAGATGGAAACATTTGAAAAATGATCTGTTTTCTTTTGCCTTTGTCCATATTTCTTGCTCTACTTAGGCCTCAGGTATTACTTGGCCTTTCTGTTTTCACATCTACTTGATGAGTTCTGCTATAGGATTCCAAAAAGGTGGGTTGTATGTGATTCAAGTTGGCTCATTTGTAACTGGTCTTAAAACCCTAGTTGCACATGAATTGCCCAAAGCCTTTTTAAAAATGCCAATGTCCAGGTGCTACTCCTAGGGATCTCATTTAATTGCATGGGGTGGAGTCCTGACTACAGTGTTGTTTCTTTTAATACCTGTGATTCCAGTGTGCAGACAAGGTTGAGGACTCTGATATGTAGTTTCTTGTTGTGCTTTTAAACTAAGGTCTGTACTTTTGGTACCAAGGCACCTAGATGATGTAGGAGCAAGCGAGGTGAATGGGGAGGTGCTTGCTGTTTGGGTTGACCAGGTGTCACTTTTTAATAATCTGGCACTCTTGCAGGGAGCTCACTCAGTGGGTCTGATGTGGTGGATGCTGGCTCGAGAAGTTCTGCGCATGCGTGGCACCATATCCCGTGAACACCCGTGGGAGGTTATGCCTGATCTCTACTTCTACAGAGATCCTGAAGAGGTAAGCTTCTTCCACAAAGGCTTGCGGTCACATTAGCGAATTGGACATTGATCTACGCTTCTAGGAAGCAAAGTTTGTCAGTTCCTCTAAGCCTTTTTTTTTGTAACCAGATTGAAAAGGAAGAGCAGGCTGCTGCTGAAAAAGCTGTGACCAAAGAAGAATTTCAGGGTGAATGGACTGCTCCAGCTCCTGAGTTCACTGCTACTCAGCCTGAGGTTGCAGACTGGTCTGAAGGTGTGCAGGTGCCCTCTGTGCCAATTCAGCAGTTTCCTACTGGTATGTATCCAGACACAAGTGCATCATGCTGTGCTTTGGAACTTTTAAGTTTTACTTGTAACTTTAATACTTTGTGTGGCTATTACACTAGTGTTAGGGGTTTTCATCTTAATGTACTATAGCTGCAAATACATAGGTTGAATTCAGGTGCCTTTGGAATGTGCCGGCCATCAGCTTTGTCCTCTGAAATAAATAATGCAGTACTTACTGCTTGGTTGTTGTTGGGGATGGTGTAAGGAAAATACTATATTGGGGGACAGAGCTGATGGCTTTTTTGGTATCTTCTTTACAGAAGACTGGAGTGCTCAGCCTGCCACAGAAGACTGGTCTGCAGCTCCCACTGCTCAGGCCACTGAATGGGTAGGGACAACCACTGAGTGGTCTTAACCTCTTAAGCAACACAGGCTCTTAAGCAACACGGAAATAAGGTTGGCGGAAAATAAACTTGTTTCTAAGGATTGTGTCTGTTTCGGTTTTTGTTTTTGTTTTTTTCCAGATTAAAATACCTGGGATTGCTTAATGTCACTTCAGCTATATTTCTATAGCCAACTGTCTATAAAGTATATTGTTTTCCACTTGGAGTTTCCTGAGATTCTTTAATGTGTAAGGAACTTCTGTGTCCTGAAAATAGGTCTAAGTGATTGCACATACATAGGTGGTAACCCCAGGAATATTATTCCACAACCTTGATATGGTTGATAATTCTCTGTAAATCCCAGATTTTAGAATAAATTGTTTTTCAGTAATAGTCCTGCTGTTTGGTTGGTTCTGGCATCTGCAGACCTGCCTTGAATGAAACTCTTGGAATCCCTGGAGATTCAGTCGTCTTCCCTATCTGGGGCCCTTCCCAGTAGTGCCGAGGTAATTATGGGACCCTAACTTTGGGACAAGTGTGCTTCTGGCTGTTAAAGAGCAAGTTTGGGCAAGTATGCCACACCGTGTCTCCAATGGGAATAGTATTCGGTGAACCTTAAGGTTTCTGGGGCTGTAGGCGGTTAGGGATTGCTGGAATCTGGATCAACAGGACGCTGAGTGCTTGAATCTGGGGTGCTAAGGACTAAGGGATATAAAACTTGCCAACAGGTTCTGGGTGAAGGAGGGTGTTTAGGGGTAGGAGAACCTTGGCTTTTCCTGGCTTTTGAAAGTCTCTGGAAAAATCTATTAAGACATGGAGGTTACTCCATCTGTCAACTGCTGATCTCTCCAGGACTACTTAGTCCTTTCCAACAGGAGCAGTTTTCTAGTTCACCTCCCCTTCAGCATGCTCTTGACAACTAACCCTGCCATTGTGCTGAGTATTTCCAGCCCAGAGACCTTGTTGCATTCTTACCTCTTGCTCTGGTCTTGCCTTATAGCATTTCCAGAGCAGTTCCACAGAACGCTTTTTCTAGAATGTAAGGTTGGGGACAAGGTACTTGCCCCCTGGCAGGAGTTGTTCACATTAAGCATAGTGGAAGTTTGAAAATCCTAGACAGGTTTACTTGGGTGGGTTTTGGTTTTCCCTAAGCTTCAACCCATCCAAAGCTAACTTCTGAGAATTAGATCCTTCCACCCCCCATCACCAGCTGCTAATGAATTCTGGCCCAACTAAGACAAGCTGGCCCAGATCTTGGTCAACGCCCGTGGGATCCAGCAGCTGCCCTATGGCTGCAGAACCAGTGGCTTCACAGTCTGGGATAGCTTCTTTAAACAAGCCAGTTCAAACCTCTCTTGCCTGGTGGTGCTCATAGGTATTCCTGAGTCTAAATGGTGATCTGTGTCCCTTGGGTGCTCAGCAGCTTGCCACTGGCAACTTTCTCCTATTGGTGTTATCCTGAGTCTAACGGTTGCTGCAGCCCCATGCCTAGTTTGAGGCCTTGGCTAAGGCGGGGTAATCCCTGCTTCCTGTCTTTTCCTGGCACTTCATATGGGAGATTTTCCCTCATTAACTCATTCCCTTGTTGGACCTGATTTTTGAGATGGAGCTTCCTGTAGTTATCACATGCCTTAAGATTTCTTTTGTTCTCATCACAGTTTCCAGTTTTTGGTACACTTTTGGGTTGTCTGCTGTGTTTATAGAAATTCTGAAGGCCAGGCAAAATATACTGTCCTCATGCCTACGAACCCAGCACTTTGGAAGGCTGAGGGGAGAGGATTGCCTGAGCCCACAGGTTTGAGACTAGCCTGGTGAAACCTCGTCTCTACAGTAAATAAAAAAGTTAGCCAGGCGTGGTGACACGCGCCTGTAGTTCCAACTACTTGGAAGGCTGAGGCGGAAAGAACCTGAGCCCAGCAGGTTGATGCTGCGGTGGCCAAGAGCATGCCACTGCACTCCAGTCTGGGCTACAGAGAGATTCCAAAAAAAGAATCCCACACAGAACTCTGGAGTTATCCCTTTTTCCCATAAGCATCTTGGACAACAGTCATAGGACTCTGGACATTAGACATGTTCTGAAACATCTCAAGTAAAAGGGCAAATCTGAGCATCTCCACTGAAATCAACCTTATCGTAGAAGCTGACACTTGGTAGATACTAGTGAGTTCTTTCTGAGGGAATAGAAGGTGGTTAAGAATATATCTGATAGCTGGGCTCAGTGGCTCAGCCTGTAATCCTGAGCCTTTGGGAGGCTGAGGTGAATGGATTGCCTGAGCCCGCGGGTTTGAGACCCGCTTGGGCAACTTGGTGAGACCTCATCTCTACAATAAATCAAAAATGAGCTGGGCGTGGTAGTGCACGCTTGTGGTTCCAGCTACTTGGAAGGCTGAGGCGGAGGGATCACCGGAGCCCAGCAGGTCAAGGCTGCGGTGGCTGGGAGCGGCCACTGCACTCCAGTATGGGTGACAGAGTGAGACTCCAACTCAAAAAAAAAAAAAAAAAAAAAAATACATCTGAGACTTAGCATTAAAAAAGTGAGGTGAGCCGGGCTCGGTGGCTCAACCTGTAATCCCACACCTTGGGAGGCTGAGGTGAGTGGATTGTCTGAGCCCGTGGGTTCAAGACCCGCCTGGGCA
>NW_007249236.1:74673-92674 GCF_000164805.1 Carlito syrichta
AAAAAAAAAAAAAAAAAAAAAGTGAAGTAAATTTCATTTGGCAAGCCTGAGGCTCCCAGCAATGTTTGAAGTCCCCTTTCTGTTAAGGGGCACATCAGCTTGCCACACATGACCCGCTCCAAATGAGTGTTTAATCAAGTGTCCTACTCATCAAAGCCACAGACTCATGGTATCCTGTTGGGAGCCGGCCACGGAGGCCCACTGAGCGTTAGGGATCAGGGAGGGCCGTGGACCTCGAGACCGCTAGGACGTGTTCGAGAGCCGTAGACCCCATTTTCCTCCCCCTTTTGCCATGCAGCACAAGAACAACCTAAAGGAACTCTGCTGGCCTAAGCTGAAGACTCTGTGACTGTGACAGGCATAGCTGACTCTAGAAACCCATTGTTCCTGTTTCCCATAAACTGTGGTTTCGGCCTAGGTATTAGATATAATTCAAATTCAGGTCACATTTGGGAGCCTTTTATACGGTACAAGCTTCTTTATAAGATTTAAAGGAATATTTATAGAATTAGTATATACTTAGGGAGAGCTGTTTGCAGCTTTTCAATGGTGAAGATGATTTTCGAGAGTGGCCCAGCACAGAGTTTGGGCTGGGCCACATTCCTGAGAGCCCAGCATGTACTTTGGACTGGGCTGCATTCTTTTGGGCTGCATTCTTTTAGCTACAGTTAGTGTAAGGTCTATTTTCTACCTGTTATAGAAATTGAATTTATTTTATTCATAGAAGGTATTGTAGAATAGGTCATTCTACAAATCATGTTAGTTCATACATAATCAATCATAATATTTTAGGTTTAATAAGAATATAGTTAACTTTAAGAATTTTCATCGTCTCCACTTTCTACTATCGAAGTTTTTGCCTTAGTACATTTACAATTTACATTTATGTTTTAGAAGCTTTGCTGCTGCTAATCAACTTTATATATTAGAATTAAGAATTGGAAAACTTTCATAGAAATTAGGATAGACATATAAGACTTTGGAATAGCCATTTTGTTAAGAGATTGTAGTCTATTGTTCCAAAAGGTGGCCCACCATGGACCTTGGACTGGGCCACATCCTGTAGGGCCCAGTGTGATCTTTGGACTGGGCCACATTCTTTAGGAAATTGGCTTAAGCTATAATTAAGAGCTTCTGTAGCATTGTATAAGTGGTAGAGTTTAATTTAGTCGTCATGGGTATTGAGTGAGCTTTAGAAGTTATTGATTATCAGAACATCATTAGACTAGTAAGGATTGTTACACTGCTTTTGAAGAACATTAACTAGCAAAGGGAACAATGAGATAATCTCGGGGTTTGTTCCTCCTCACACCTAAGCATCTGGTGGGTGGGGGATGCCCCCCCCCGCACCTGGCTTTGTGTTCACGTGAAAGACTTGTGAGACTGCCTGTGTAAAATTTGAGGATAAATACCTGCTGTAACTTTCAATAAACGGCTTCTGCTCATTTCACTGAACAGTTGCCCACTTTCTTTCTTTCTCTTTCTTCCTCTTTATATCTATCCTTCCATCTTTCTTTCTTTTAATATCTATCCCTACAGATTCGCCGACGCCACCACATCTTCCAAGGGACTCCCCAAAACTTGCAGGGGCTGGCCCCCCGCAGTATCCTGAGGATGCACTACATACCTGAGGTCAGCTTGGATGTGGTCTGGTGTTAGTGGCTGGGACTGGGTCTGGTCTGGGCCATGGTCCAATACCAAGGACAACCTCAAATAACCATTGGTATGATGGGCTGTATAGTGAGGTGACTAGGCATATGGGCTTTGAAATTGGACATTACCTGAGATGATGAAAGCCCTCTGGCCCATTCCTAGTGTGTGACTCTGGGCAAGAGACCAAGTGGCCTCGTCATCAAATGGGGATGGGACTTGTGATTCCATGAGATTGTCATGTACAGCAATTAGCCTGGGTTTGGGCATTTAGCAAATGCTCATCATACTTATCACATTTTCCTTTATTAGTATTTAATTTAAAAACAATTTTAATTGTAAAATGTATCATTCATGCAGGTAATTATGAAAGACATATCCATACATTCTTGAAGAATCATAATCAGGTAAACACCTCTGTAACTGACAAAGGTTATCTAATGGAAAAGTGCCAGGACCAGAGAAACCCTGTGTGCTCCTCCCTGTTCCTCCCTGAGGTCAGAGAGCTCCTTGGTTGACTTTACTACTTTGCCACTTAAGTTTAAGTATGCCTTTTCAATCATGAATTGTTTAATTTTCCTGTTGGTTGTTGAGCTCCCTACAAATGAAATCACAGCACATGTTGTGTGGTTTGCTTCTTTCCCTCAATGTTGTTTGTGCTTTCCATCCCTGGTTACTACACCACTGTGGAGTCATTCATGTCATCAGTGTACTGCAATGATCATTTGCGTTATTCCAGGTTTTGGGCCGTTACTAACAGGGCCACTTTGAATACTTTTGACAGATCTTTGTGCAAAGCTTTCCCTTCTGTTGGTTTTAAGCTCTAACTTCACCAGATATCGTCAAGTGGTTTCACAATCACATATAAAATCTTATAAAAACAGCCACAATGCTTAGCATTGCCTATTGAAAACACTGTCCTTTCTTCACTGCTCAGAATCACTGCCCCTCAAAAAATCCAAAGTCCATCTGTGCAATCTGATCCTGACCACTCTATTTTTCTCTCTGCTTCACAAGTGTCCCGGGATCCTGCCACACTATCCTATTTACTAGAACTCTATAGCCTACTGTGGCATTGGGTAGACCAATCTTCCTAGCTTCTTCCTTTCCTCTGGGAGTCTTGGCTATTATTGATTATTTTGCATTGTTATATACATTTTTAAACCAACTCCAGCTGGTTAGTCCAGTTTCACTGTAAAGCCTGTTGGGATTGCCTAGATTCTATAATTTAGAGCAATATTGACTGATTTACAATATTGAATTTTTCAGTCCATGAGCAATCTGTATGTCTCTCCATTTTCTCATTTTTATGTCCCTCAGTAAAATTTTAAAATTGTTCTTGTAGAAGTTTTGCACATCTTTTGGTAAATTTATTCCTAGGCTATCAAGACATTTTAAAGTATACTCTTTCAAGAAACTGCTTTTAGGGATCCTGTTGGAACAGCTCAATCCCGTATTCTAAATAACAGATATCCAGTAATAAATGTCATTATCTTCATTGGGTTTCTGACCTAGCTTGAGCAATCCAGACCTTTTCTGCAAGGCAAGGATGAGACTGGTAAGCTCCATCCATGAACCTGCTTCAAATCTACAGGCAAAACATCCTATTCATTTAATAGGGCAGGATCAGCTGCTCTTCTAAAGATGCAGCAGGTTTCACTTAGGAATAGCTCCAGAATTATCCAATTCTACTTCTGCAAAGAATCCCAGGTAAGATAATAACTCATCATTCAGCAAATATTGGTTGAGCACTTACTCTGAACCAGGCATTATTCTAAGCAATTGGGAGAGAGCAGTGAATTAAGACAAAGCTTATGGCCTTGTGGTATTATCTGGAGAGGCAGATAAAGTAAAAAGTAAACAACTTATTTTCTAAGGGAACAAAAGTGAGGATAATGGAAACAAGAAGCTAGCTTTTGTTTAAAGCAAAAATCACAGGCACTGGGTTATAGAAATGGGAGACAAATGGAAAGAATCACTGGAGAGAATCAAATGAGAGCAAAGAGATCTCTCCAATCCTTTTGTAGTTCATAAGTGTGATGACTGGGTATTCACGTGCATATGTAAGATGTACCACCTTTGAACCTTCTTATATTGGCACATTACCCATCAAACAATGAAAAAAAAAAAGAAAGAAAGAAAGCCCTCCAGAGAGAAGAGTTCTTAGCCCAGGCTCTCCAAGCAGAGCCTCATCAAGAAGTTCCATTCTGATGGAGAGTTGGGGCCTATACCCTATACCAGAGATCACAAGGACTCTTGGAGGACAGGTTGTGTGAGGGTGCACACCTCCACTGCCCGACCCATGGAAAACTCACTTTTTTTCCTTCTCTCCTATAGATATTTTTGAGTTGGGGACAAAGAAATGAGTTGGGGACAGGGAAAAAGCATAACGGCACAGAAATCTACCCCAATTCCTGCCTCCTGCTGCACCCTCACTGAAAGACAATGGCCCAAGAAGCACTCTCCTTTCCATGGATGACTAGCTCGGTTCACATTGGTGCAAATAGCACCCACCCAACATAGACATGCGCATCATCGTGTCCCCCAATATACGGTCCTCCACCACCTCTTCAGCTATTGACCTCTGCATTTCCTTCTCTTCAACAGGCAATGTGTACTAAGTAGGACCAGTTTTTTAAAAAAACCCATCCTTATTAATATTGTTGAAGAATCATCGACTGGGCGGGTTACCTAAGCCAGCAATCCCACTGTTTTGGGAGACTGACATGGGAGGATCACTTGAGGCCAGAAATTTGAGACTAGCCTAGGAACGTAGGGAGACCTCATCTCTAAAAAACGTTTAAAAAAGAAAAAGAATTGTGGAAATGCCACAAATAAAAATGTTATTAAAAGCATTCAAGGAGAAAAAGGACACCCAACTGTTCCCCATCAACAGAGACAACCAAAAGAAAGTAGAATGAGAAAAATGAATGGCCAACCCAGGTCTATCATTCAAGAATTAGGACAATATAAAGACTTTTCCAAAAAACAAAAGTGAATAAGGAAAAAAGAAAGCAATGACTTAAGGAAGCTGTGGTCAGGAGTACTAGCGGTACACCAATGTCCATCCTTCCTTCTTTCATAGTAACAGAGCCCCTGATTTTTCACTGGGCACAGGTTAAAAAGCTGATAACTCATGTCACATGGGGCAAAGCATTTGGCCAAATCTCTCACATTAGGAAAATGGTAGAAAAGATCTAGAATAATGGTTTGTGTTCATCTTTCTTGGCTGCTTTAAGCACTATCCTGTGAGAGACAAAAACTCCAAGCTAGATTTAGCCAGCCTGAAAGCAGAAACGCAAACCTCCAGGCATTTTCTGCCTTTGATCTGCAATGTACCGAACCAAGCACTTTTCTACATCTACCTTAAGCAGTTATGAGCTGTGTGTCTAAAGGAGCAGACTTCAAGGAGGTGATGGTCTTTCTTTTTGGAAAGTTAGCATGTATTAAGGTGAGATGAAGATAGGATTATACAAGTTGTTTTCCATCGCAAGCCTACTATAAACAAGAAAAAATTCTGGCAAAATCAGATTATGGTAACAAGGATTTGGAGCAGGAACTCTCATACCAGCTGGTGGGAGTATAAATGGATATAGTGTGGCATTATGTAGTAATACAACATCTTCATTATTGTTCTTGGGGGAATACACTAAAGAAGTCATGCATATTTGCACTAGGATATGTGGACAAGACTGTTAATTGACCTGAAAATGGCCCAGTGTCTATCTACAGTATAGTTGATAAACTGTTGTGTATTTGTACCACAAAGTGCCAGGCAATGATGAAAATTTAAAAAGCACAGCTACATGGCATGTATACATTATACAAACATACTTTTGGGAAAAAGAAGCATAATAGGAAATTATTCCTAATATGTGACTCCATTTGTAAAAAGTTCAAAAATGGGTAAAGGTAAGCGATATGATTGTTTTCTTTTTTTTTTTTTTTGTAGAGACGAGGTCTTGCTATATTGCCCAGGCTGTTCTCAAACTCTTGGCCCCAGCTATCCTCATACTTCATCCTCCCTTGGGATTACAGATGTGAGCCACCACGCCCAGCCATGATATTCTTTAGAGTTATATTCCTTGATGGCAAACAATATACTCTATTAGTCAATAACAAAATGTCTAACATGTGGGGTAAAAAAGCAAACTAAAAGCATTAACCAAAATATGTACAAAGAGCATAGACGTTACGTGGAAGATAAAGTGTTCCGAGGTCTTTGTTAATGAGACTTAAAATATCAACTTTGGAATATAAACATTTCTCATCCCATATATTCATCTTATGACATTACTTCTACCTCATGGGTGGAACCTAATGTCCCCTCTCCTTTAACCTGGGTGGAAGTTTGTGGTTCTGTCAACTAATAAGTTACAGTGCAAGTGATGCTATGTGATTTCCAAAGATTTAGCACAAAAATACCCCCTTTCATCCGGGTCCCTTGGGACATTTGCTCTTGGAACTCAGCCATCATCCAGTAAGGAAGCCCAAGCAGTTGAGGAGAGGCAGACACAGAGAACCAAAGTCCTCAGTCCCCATCCCCAGCCCAACTGAACTCCCAGCTAACAGCCAGCATTAACTTGCCAGCCAAGTGAGCGATCTGTATTGAAAACTGTCCAGTTCCTGTTGAAGCCATCTCAGCTGATGCCATGTGGAGCAGATGCAGGTCATTCCTACCAAACTCTGCATATTTGTGAGCAAAAGAAATGGAGAGCTTGTTACTGAGCCATAAATAACTGATACAATGGAAAAAGTCTAGGGGTATTTTCACTAAAGTCACACAAGACATAGATGCCCACTGTCACCATTACTTTACATCCTAGCAATGAACTTATCAGGCAATGCAACTGGGCAAGAGTAACTATGTACACAATGCATAGACAACTGACTTTTCCCCTCGGAATTTACAAGAAGTATTTCTCTATGATATTAAAGCTTTTGTAAATACTGTATATATTAGCTACATAATAAGCTATTAAGTGGGCTATAAAGCACTTTATAAATCTATTTTCCTATTTTTAATATTTTATAAAATTTCTTCTAGTATAAACACGGCTGTCATGAACATTCTTGTGGTTAACTGCATCACATGGCAAGGGATATATTAAATATAAAAACATTACATTTTCCTAAATTGCATTTTTAGCAGCAACAAAAGAGACTACACGTTTTGATTTATCACCACTCATGATAATTGTTAATCTTTGCTAATCTGATCAATAAAAAATTTCATCGCAGTATTGTTTATTTGCATTTAAATTAGATAAAAAGCAACTGCTAACCTGCTTTGATTTGAATATTCAGGAAGAGGCTGCAAGCCTTAACTGACTGGAAGGCATTTCTCCATGAACTGAAAAGTTGGTATAGGTTGGCATTAATATTTGATCTGCCAACAATAATCTATGCATAAAATAATCAAATAAAAAAGTCACTACCTGCCATGTTGACTTCAAAAATAATGAGAAAAATAAGGTAAACTTTTACACCTTGTATTTTTACTATTCAAAACTTACTGAAAACTGATCACATGCCCTGCATTAACCCAGGAACAGAGGGTCTGATAGAGAACTAGACACCTACCCCATCCTCCAGGAACTTACTCTATAACTTGGAGAGAAGACAAATATAGAAAGGCATTTGTCATGAAAGGTGAATAAAAGGGCAACCATACTGCATTAACACCACTTAAGGTAGAAAATGGAAATTGACTCATAGGAATGAGGTCAAGTTCTTACATAACTTTTTTTTTTTTTTTGAGATGGGGTCTTGCTCTGTTGCCCAGGTGGAGTGCAGTGGAATAACTACAGCTCACTGCAGTCTTGAACTCCTGGGCTCAAGAGATTCTTGTGTTTCAGCCTCACAAGTAGCTGGGACTGCAGGTGTACACCACTGTGCCTGGCTTAAAAAATTTTTTTTGTAGAGGCAGGAGTCTCCCTTTGTTGCTCAGGCTGGTCTCAGACTCCTGGGCTTGACTTCCCAGAGTGCTAGGATTATAGGTGTGAGCCACGGTGCCTAGTCTCTTATATAACTTCTTAGCTGACTTCAAAGGCAGTTTCCAGCAAGGAGTACCAAAAATGTTTGTGAGCAATGTCGGCATTCCTAGAAGTCACATAAAACTTCTTGAGTTGATCACCCAAAGGACAGTGTTGCTGTGCAAGTACAGTCTTTAATTTAGGGGTCAGTCATGAAACTTTATCTACCCTCATTTCCTAAAACTTTGCTAACAGATTGGACCTACTTTTGTAATCAGCTCCTATCAGACATAGCCTCTCATGGATAACCACTAAAAACCCCAAGAAAAAAAAAATCTACATGCAGAATTCCAGCCTCCAGTGAGCAAGGCCTGAGGTGGGGGAAGGGAATGAGAAAAGAAAGACAAAAAACAGCGGGATTGGGAGGTCTCTCTCCTCAATAGGTGAGGGTGAAAGAGAGCAAGTTTATTTTCACAGCATGCCTCTTATATAGGGCAAAACCACACAAAGGAGAGCAAAAACACACAAGCAGGATATACGTTAATATCTAAACTAAATCACACAAGCAGGGTAAGTATTAATGACTAAACTATGCATATCTTAACATCTGTGCTCTCTAAGTTAAGTCCGTGTCACTGGGAGCAGAACGGGGCTACGGGCTCAGGGAAATAAACCTAAGAAAAAAGTAATTTACAGGTTTTCCAGTTCCAGAGTCATCAGAAGGACGTTCTCAACTGTTGTAAGTGGGACATGTGTGGCTCCCTGTCTCTGAAGGAGAAAGCCCAAAGACTCATGATGTGACCTCCAAAACAAATTCTGTACTTAAAAAGATATTTCACCTGGGCTTGGTGGCTCAGCCTGTAATCCCGTGCTTTGGGGGGCTGAGATGAGTGGGTTGCCTGGGCAATTTGGCAAGACCTCATCTCTACAATAAATCAAAAAATCAGCCAGGTGTGGTAGAGCATGACTGTGATTCTGGCTACTTGGAAGGCTGAGGCGGAAAGATGGCCGGAGCCCAGCAGGTCGAGTCTGCGGTGGCCGGGAGCGGCCACTGCACTTCAGTCTGGGCGACAGAGTGAGACTCCAACTCAAAAAAAAAAAAAAAAAAAGAAAAACAGCCTCCAGGCTAGCCATGGTGCTGCTGCTCTGCTATCCATAGAATAGCAGCCAAAGGCCAGGGGAGACAAAGGAAGTATAATTTGGTTCCTTGAACACAAGCCAAGAAACATAAGGACCTTGTCAGCTTATGTTCTGGTTTCCTTCATCTACATATAAAAATAAATTGCTAGAGGATAGTGGGGGAAAAACAAAAGCAGGCAATTTCTGGAGGAGAGTTGAATCCTGTAAGGAGAAAGTCACTAGATGAGTTTTCTATTTATTTTTTGCAGCTTTAATCTTTTGGTTGACTTCAGTTCACCCCAACCAGGACACCTAATGCCTGGATAGAATGGGTTGGTCTTTCAGCTTGAACAACCAGAAGTAGTTTGAGGCAATTTAATTAAAACCAACTGTAACCCCACTGGCACTCGATGGCAATTATCTCAAATAAGGAAACAAATGCATTTCCTATCCATGTACAAGGATGGTAATGTGTACCCGATCTTGTGTGCAAAGGGCATCTCTGTGAAATTACCAACCCAGGGTACAGCATGTGGCAGGCACACAATAAATGGTTCCTTCTTTTCTCTTTTTCCTTCTCAAGAAACAGTAAGAACACCTCAGAGTTCAGATTTCACATCCCAAATTCCTCAATCCCTTCTCTGGACTTGATATTGTCTAAAAAGACCTAAAAGAAAATTGTCTACGTATGATGGTCTTATAAATATTACCAAGCAGAGAGACTTCAAACATCATGAAATCTCAAAGTCCAAGTCATTACTAGAGAAAGGAGGAAGAGGAGGAGGAGAAAGGAATTTAGTAGAAAGTAGCTTTGGGGGGTAAACCTAATATTTGAATGAAAAAGGAATTTGTAACCACTTGAATAGACAGTAAAGCCTTCTTTTATTCAGACGCAAGGAATTTAGGATGATTTTAAGGGTGGTCCCTGGCCTTCCATAACCTGTGGCCATCACCCATAACCAGGCTTTCATTGTAATTCCATTTTCCTTGCTTCCTTTTATGCCTTTTGTGTACAGCTTGTGTATTTTAATGGGTGAATTTAAGAAGTCACCTTGTCCCAACTCAGTTGTGGCTAAATGTCAATGGTTAAAAGCATAGCCCAGCCGTGTCCATCAAATACCTTTGGCAGAAAAGCTCTTGGTAAAAGTGGACAAGACAGATTGATCTAAGCCTGATCTGGGGGAACCTTACTCAGAGTTGGACTTTGAAGACCAGGACATCTCAAGGCCTTCACAGGCTCACATAATCTTTGTTCCAAGTCATCGAGGTCCTCAGTGTTCCAGTCATAAGCACATAAACCTGTGGGGTGAGAAGTCTTCTGGGTAGCTGGCAAGACCTTTTGAACACTTACCCTTAGCTGGCAGTACTGGGAAGAACCTATGTCAGGTAAAGCAGTGGCAGGAAGTCCTAGGCTAAGTTCTCTCCACGGAACTCACTTTCTGGAGGAGGGAGATGGCAAATACAGAGTGGTGAGAAAGTCGATTTTACTCTCTTTAGGGCATGAAGCTTGAGATTTTTCTCATAGAAAAGTGAGCTCAGGAGTACAGCAGAGAGGGTATTATTGTGAAACTGATTTCCCTTTTGTTAATACCTGAATGCAAAGTAAAACACGGGAAGACCATTTCCCAAGATCTCACCTTAATTGTTCTTCCAGCACCATTTTCAGGTTTCAGAAGTTCTTGTGCTGTGGGGATCAACCCGAGAGAAGGCCAGTTTTGTGAACAACACTGGAGTGGCTTGAAGCAGAGCCTGGATTCGAGGAGGCAAGGAGATTGGAAGCTGGACTTCCCATTAGAGCATGCTATACTGGCGACATCCTCCAAACTCCTCAAGGTTATCTTCTTAGGTAAACATCTGGATGATGCCAAGGGATTGGGCAAGTAAGGAAACTGCAATAACTGTGGATGAGGAAGGAGAACTGTTATAACATGTCCTATGGAACAGAGAGACTGGTCAAATTGAAAATTCTCATAATGCACTCCCAAAGATTCTGAGCATTTCCCAAAGTTTCTCTAGACAATTCTGATGCAGGGAGTCCATGTGAACAATATTGAGAAATACTTCTTTAGTACCTAACTCTGAATTGTAATCCACATCTTCAAAAAAAACCCTGAAAAATAAAAAATAAAAAATGGCTGTTAGCTTCAAATTAAAAAAAAAAAAAAAAGACTGTACGCAGTGGCTCATGGCTATAATCCCAGCACTTTGGGAGACTGAGGTGAGAGGATTGTCTGATCCCATGGGTTCGAGATCAGCCTGGGCAACTTGGCACGACATCAACTCCACAATAAATAAAAAAATTAGCCAGGCATGGTGGTGCTACTTGGAAGGCTAAGGCGGAAGGATCACCAGAGCTCAGCAGGTCAAGGCTGAAGCTGCAGTGGTCGTAAGCATGCCACTGCACTCCAGCCTGGGCAACAGAGTGGTACTCCAACTCAAAAAAAAAGAAAGAAATCTTACTGGGCCTCCTCCAGGCTTGGTGTTCAGAGTAACAGGGTCAGGAGTGAAAGATGAGGGTAGGAATGCAGGGGAAAAAGAGAGAGATTTGATCTGAAGTTTTGAGTAGCATGTAATTTATCTACTACTATTTAACGATGCACCTCAAATCAATAGCACTGACCTAGCCGAGTCTACCAGGCTCAGGTGATCTGGGCTGGGCTTACTCATAGCTGATCTGGGCTGGGTTTACTCACATGTCTGGGGTCAGGTTGGCTGGGAGCTGGATGAGCCTTCCTCTGTGCCAGATCTTTAGGGCATCTGGGCCATGGATAGTCAAGGTCTGTTCATATGGAGTCAGATTTCCAGTAATAACAAGCACTCTTCCAGTTTCTTCTTACATTGCCTCTGTTATTTGCCATCGGCCAAAGCAAGTCGCCTGTCCAGACCCAGCATCAGGATGTGAGGATTTCCCCAAGAGTGTGAATACATGAGGGTGTGAGCAAACACAGGAGAGTCAACTGCCCCCTTGGAAGAATGAGGAGAGGCAAAAGCCAATCATAAAGCACAAAAGGGATTTCCCGATATTGAATGGGACAAGTGATCCTGGAAGCCGAGCGCTGGCAAAGGCCCCCTGGACCTCAGCTCCTCGGAGTGAGTGAGTGGAGACTGCAGAGCTATCCGAAGTGGGAGGCATTTCCTGCCCCAGCCCTCCACGACCTCTAAAACTGTAGCCTGTGCTCAAACAGGTCGGGAAAAAGCCACAGTGAGACAGGGGCCAGTGTCCAGTCCAGCCGGCGACACCCCTCCCGCGGACGCAGCGGCCGGCCAGCAGGATCCTCCCGGGCCTGAGCAGCCACGGCCCGGGCCTGGGGGTCGCGCTGAGCCCCGCGAGGGTCGGCCTCTTCCGAGGACCAGACCTGCTCCGCACAGCGGGGGCCGCCCACGCTTCGCCCTCGCGCGGTGGTCCGTAGAGGGGCCGAGACAGGGGCGCCCCGCCTCTGACTCATCAGCCTGGGCCACCCCCGGCCACCTCCTGGCTGAAGCCACAGAAGTGTCAGCAGCCCCGGCTCCGAGTCGGACACCTCCTCACCCCTGGGGCGCCTGGTGGAGATGAAATCTGCGGGTGAAAGGCGATGGTGGGCGAGGGTTCCCACGGTACCTACTCCTTGGACCCTGCCTTCTAGTCCTGGGTGACTCACCTTGTGCGCACTCCTGGCTTCCCTCAGTGCTCGCGGCGAACACCTGCTGCCCCAACGGCCCCCAGTCAGCTCCCAATGGTTCCCAGTCAACTCCTAACGGCCGCCCGCCTTCCCTCAACAGTCCCCCCCCCGACCCTGTCCCCAACGGTCCCCAGTCAACTGCCAATGGCCACCAGCCTTCCCCCAACGGTCCCCCAGCCAAAGTCAACTTCCGGTGGTCCCTAGCCAGTCCCCAACTACCTCCGACCTCCTTTCCAAGGACCTCCAGCCTCCCGTCAATGGCCCTCAACGACCTCCCCAAGGTGCCCATTCACATCTGGTCTTAACTTAGTCCCCCCATGGGGTGGGACTGGTGCGGGAGGGCTCCCTAGAAGTAGTGGCATTGAAGTGTGCTGGAAGCATCAGTAAGAGCTGACAAGAGGCTCTGGAGAGTGTAGTAGGCTGAGGGCAAGGAGGGTGTGCAATCCTGGGGAGGACTCTGGAAAGGGTCCTAACTTTGGGAGCCTTAGAGCTGGAGGGAGGGTGTAGAGAGAAGCTGCTGGGGAGGAAAGCAGAGGTGTGGGGTGAGGCCTCGTGCTTCTGGAAGAGGGTTGGTAGTGCCATCAGATGTGAGATGTGGAAAGAAGTGCTGGCTACAGTGGGGATAACGGAAACAAGTTCCCAGGCAAGCCTGGAGCAGGAAGTTGGCCAGGATATTGTGTGAGTGACCTAGGAAGAGGGGAAGATGAAGGGGGGGGGAGGGTGGAGAATTATAGATTTGTTTTTTGTTTTGATCATAAAGAAGAATGTAAGTCACAGGCCAATCAGGATGGTGAGGCAAGGCTGTGAAGATGTCGGCCTACATTGGAGGTGGCTGAATTTAGTTGTTGGCTAGTGCCCCTGCTCTGAACTGAGATGGGGACACAGGGGCAAAGGAGGGTGAGGGCAGGGTGGAAGAAGGGATGGCCAGTTCAGTTGTGGAGATGTTTAGTTTGTAAAGGGAGATGCCCTGGGCCCATGCAAGTTTCATGTGTGCATTTGATGTCCGGCTAGAGGTAGCAGAGAGAGGTGGGCTGGATTCATCAACGTATATGTGGAAACACTGAACTGGATGAAGTTAGAGCTAAGCTCGGAAATCTGTGGGCAGCTTTATCCAAGGGATGGGTAGAGGGAGAGAAACTTTGAAGAAGTTCTGAAGAGGTTAGGCCAGAGAAAACGAAGCAGATCACAAGTAAAGGGGTCTTGAAGACTGATAGAAAAAAAATCTAGTTTGTAATAAACACTTTGTGAAAAGGGAAATGTAGTTCCACATCTTAGTATTTACCAGAAAGAAGTAGATGTGTAAAAGCAGATATTTGAAGTGGGGAGAGCAGTCTATCTTTGCCGGCAATAAAGAGTGCCGTACGGAGAATTTTAAAAACAGCCAACTGACTAAAAACCTACTTCTCCTTAGCAACATGCAACAGAAATTCTGAGCAAAGTTATTGATAAACTACGCCATCCTACTGTAGGGACTGCTATTGTACACCCTTCCTGCTTGGCATGGCATCACATGCTGGAATTTTACAGCATTGTTTATGTTAGAGGAGGTTCAGGAAAAACCTGAGCATCCATATCCACAGGGGAAAGGCAAAGTGAAAGGTGTTGTGTGCTACGATGAAACAGGACTTGTACACAGCTATTAAAAAGAATTTACAAACCATTCCCCAATGCATATATACTTCAAAGCATCATTTGCATGTGCAAGATTATCTGTCAACTAAAAAAATGTTAAAAGTTAAAGGAATTAGCATACCTATATATCTATCTGAATGGATCCTAAAAACATTGCTGAAAAATCAAAAAGTGAACTCATATATTCATATTGACACTTTTCAAAAAATAAAAAACAAAGAAAATGCTTCATATGTGTTAAGGAATATGTATATAAGTGTAATGGAAACACTGGAAAAATATGTCCTGGTAGTAGGTATTACTGGGAAGGTCTTGCGGGCACTAGGATTGGGATGGTATCAAAGGCACCTTGAGATTTGTGATTAAAAAAAGAATAAAGGCAAATGTAAAGTAATTGGTAAAATCAAAACTGTACAATTGAAGTTAAAGTATTTTTTTTAAGTACTTAAGATGGGAGAAAAGGCATTCGTCTCTTTATTCCATTGCTTGGAAAGTACATGATTCTAGTTCTCCCTTATTTTTCTTACGCCTTCCCCTCCCGATTTTCCCCAGGTCTTGCTGCTTTGGGGACACAGGTGAGACTCAGGAACATTGTGGACATATCCCACCAAAGTATGGCCCTGCCTGGACATGCAAACTCTCCACTGACTTTCAGCCTGTCTTCAGCCCCGCTGTTTCTGGGGAGCTCTAAGCAGAGTCCATGTGTCATTTGGAAACTTCTCCTTCAGGTAGGGGCCCCCTCCAGGTCACTGCTTTCTGGGAGGATACAAGAATTTCTAACTCAGCCTGTCAGATGTACTTGGTACAGTGGACAAGCAGCAGAGGTAAGATTCAATAAGTGTATCACCCTTTGGGAGATATTGCCAGTTTGGTCAATGATAATATTTAAATAATAATAATTATTATTATTATTATTTTTGAGTCAGAGTCTCACTCTGTTGCCCAGGCTGGAGTACAGTGGCATGCTTATGGCCACCACAGTCTCGACCTGCTGGGTTCAGGTGATCCTTCCACTTCAAGTATTTGGAACTCATGTGCCACCATGCCCAGCAAATTTTTTTGATTTATTGTAGAGACGGGATTTTGCTGTGTTGCCCAGGCTGGGTTCGGACCCTGTGGACTCAGGCAATCCTCTCACCTCCGCCTCTCAAAGTGCTGAGATTACAGTCGTGAGCCACTGCACCTGGCTACATTATTTTTTATTCTACATTATTTTTCTATTTTTCAAATTCTTATTTCTGTTTTTTCCTTGTTTCTGATTTTCTAAAGATTTTATTGTTTTTAAATATCTTGAGATGAATTTTTAATTCACATATTTTGGATTTTTTTTGTTCACTCTTGTTTAACAATATGTATAATAAATTTACTTCATTATTACAGTTTTCTAGGTAATATGTTATTTTGGTTTGGAGCTACTCTTTGACCAAGTGCTGTTTGAGACTGCTTTTTATTACTATCAAGAATTGATGTTTATTTTTATATTCATTGCATCGTAAGTGTGGTCTGTATTCTTTCTGAATTTTAGAGTTGGTTGAAGTTCTTTTGTGTGTGATATAAAGCATGGATGACTTTGGGGACTATTACATAAGCATTTGAAAGAAAACTGTAGTCTGATTATTAGGAAACAGTTTCATATATATCTAATTAGATCAAATTATTGATAATATTTAATTATATTTGTATATTTGATTTCTGAAGTCTGATAGAAGTGAACAAAAGTCTCTTCCTGTTATCTTTTCCTGGATTTTTTCTTTAGGTCTTATATTTAGATGCTATTGTTATTTGGTGAATAAGACATTTGTTTATTTTTTAGTCGGGTTCTCACTCTGTCACCCAGGCTGGAGTGCAGTGGCACAATCATGACTCACAGCAGCCTTGACCTCTTGGGCTCAGGTGATCTTTCTGCCTCAGCCTCCCGAGTAGCTCAAACTATCGGTGTGGGCCACCACACCTGGCTTATTTTTTGATTTTTTTTTTTTTTTGTAGAGACGGGTTTTTATATGTTGCCTAGGCTGCTTGGGAACTTGTGGGCTGAAGCAATCCTCCTGCCACAGTCTTCCAGAGTGCTGGGATTAAGGCATGAGCCACTGTGCCTGGCCAAGATTTATAATATTTATATCCTCACTGTGTGGATCTTACCTCTTGTCATAATGAAGTGTCTGTCTTTTTCTTGTTTAATACTTTTCCCTTTTATTCAACTACATGCCAGCTTCTTTTCTGTTTTCCTTTAATATGCATGACATTTCTTTTACTTATTTATTTTAAAAAACACTGTGAGCCGCTTTTTTTTTACATTAAGCCTCCAGTAAACAGCATATTGTTTATCTTTATTTTTCATATCATCTTAGAGTTTTATTAAATAGATGTGTATATCCACTTCCATTTATTTTTATGTGTGTTATGTTATTGAGTGAACTACCCGTGTATGTCAAATAAGACTCACTAAAGGGACCCCTCTCAGAACTAGTGAACTCTACCCTTTAGACATATTCTGATTCCACATTTATTGCCAAAGATGCAGTTTTAGAAAGCTTACTTTGTCCTGCCTTCTAGTAATCAAAGCTTTGGAAATATTAAGATCACCTTCCTACTCAGTTTATTAAAAATCTAAAAACACAAAAATGAGAAATTACTTTATTCTCCTGTTGTATTTTAAAAATTATTCTTTTTTTTTTGAGTTGGAGTCTCACTCTGTCGTCCAGACTGGAGTGCAGTGGCCGCTCCCGGCCACTGCAGCCTCGGCCTGCTGGGCTCCAGCGATCCTTCCACCTCAGCCTTCCGAGTAGCCGGAATTACAGGCATGTGCCACCACACCCAGCTGATTTTTTGATTTATTGTAGAGATGAGGTCTCACTGCCCAGGCGGGTCTCGAACCCGCGGGCTCAGGCAATTCACTCACCTCAGCCTCCCAAAGGCGCGGGATTACAGGCTGAGCCACCGAGCCCGGCTAAAATTATTCTTTAATAAAGAAGGACCCAGTCTAAAAGCAAGCAAGCCGCCAGCTATAGTCAACTTCAGACAGTGCCAATGCTATCTTTAAAATGTTGTAGGCTGGACCTGGTAGCTCACGCTTGTGGCTCCCTGGAGGCCAAGGCAGGAGGATTGCTTGAGACTAGAAGTTCGAGATCGGCCTGGGCAATATAGTGAGATTCCCCCATCTCTATTAAAAAACAAAAAGTTGCATATTTTCTCAGAATTTAAAATATAACCAGTAGGCCTTGGAAAGTTTCACTTCATTTGCAAAATAAGAGATTTGGTTAAGAGATCTCTAAATTTCTTTTTCCCCCAAATGGTTTATGGGTAACCAGGTATCAGAGTTCCCAAAATGATTTGATAAAACTTAGTGCGGTAATAAACTTAGTGTGGGAGGCTAGACTGCCTTTCAGAGGCTGCCTTGTAGGACCACTCAGCTTCTTAGTGGCAGGTACTTGCACAATGCAAGGCTCTGTCCATGTGTCACACTACCAGGCACGAATCACACTGGTAGAACCTAATTGATCTCAGCTGCCAGATGCTGGGACAAGGCCCCTAAGACATTACTTCACATGGGGTCAGGCTGCAGGGGAAAGCAAAAGTTGTCAAGGCCTGCAAAACCTCTGACTACTTCTTAGCCTGCTCAGCTGGGCCCATGCACTCCGGGAGTTCTTGGTCATGTCAGGTCATTGCCAGTCTTTGGTGAGTTCTGGTACTGTGCTTGTCTCCCGCTGCTCCTGTTGCCTGCTTATCCAGTTTGGGCTTCTAAGATAATCATTAAGATGATCATTATAAGCTGGGCTCGGTGGCTCAGCCTGTAATCCCGCACCTTTGGGAGGCTGAGGTGAGTGGATTGCCTGAGCCCGTGGGTTCAAGACCCGCCTGGGCAGCGAGACCTCATCTCTACAATAAATAAAAAATCAGTCGGGCATGGTAGCACGTGCCTGTAATTCTGGCTACTCAGAAGGCTGAGGCGGAAGGATCGCCGGAGCC